>NC_092690.1:12784786-13084786 GCF_964275005.1 Diadema setosum
GTAATTTATCCAGTACATTTTGTACCAATGATATTGCGAATAACATAATACTTTAACCAGCAATCTATTATGCGAAGAATGCCTCTACAAAATGAATTGTGCTTGAAACGATTTGCTCGAAAAGCATACAGAGATAGCTGGAAAAACCAACGTCAGTGCTCTAACACAATGCTTTTCTTAAAATCTTGCGATCAATAACAGCATTAATTCTCCCATTCAATGGCTTAAAAATTGAGGAATTCCTGTTACTGAGCACGTGGAGGGAACTCCACATGCTAAACATATTTATACCATCAAGATCAATGATACATAAAACAGAAATTCCTTAAATAATCATACTGTAAGCGATTTCTGCTTGGCACCCTAGGGAATGATTTGATAATGAGAACTGAAACCCACACTATCGGTGTGCACAACAAAAAAAAGCACCATACTCTTGATTACCATTTATTTCTTTTACGTATGACAAGATACCAGAATTCAGTTTACAAAATGGATGTAGACAATCTTTCACTTGTATTAAAGCACATCCTCACGAGGCTGGGTTCAACTGTTTTCTTTCTCCCCCCCCCCCCAAAAAAAAAAAAAAACAACAAACAAACAAACAAACAAATTGTTTAACTTCTCCACCACCATGACTTGGTACTTTCACCACCCTGAACACAACCATAACCAGGGAAAATAACTTCACCAAGAAAGTTTGCATAAAGCTTTGTCTCTAATAATTCCTGAATTTTTTGAAGACGTAAAGAGCCCCTACTTGCTATAATTTTGAGGCATCACAGGGTGAGCCAAGCATAGTTTTTAAACTTGCTCTCAGACTACGGAGTGCACAAGAATGTGGATGAAGAGTGAAATTTCCTATCATGGTTTTACTCTCATACAATTATCTACAGGTACTTTCACTGATTCAAGTGTTGAAATTGCTGCAAAAAGAACATCCTTGAATCTTCTTTCATTTCTCTGCAATTCAATGACAAATGCACTGGCTGGCATTTAATACGCTGGATATGATTCATAATAATCAGGGCTGCATACTAACCCATTTTTTTCTACTGTCGGACCAGTATGTACCCAGATTTTCTATTTTTTACGGGTCCATTCCTGAAAAAAGTTACTGGTCCGACAGTGATTTTTACTGGTTCTGGACTGTCGGACCAGTGCCAGTGTGCAGCGTTGTAATAGTGATGCATGGAACCATGTAACACTTGAACAATAAAAGTTCTGCCTCCTGCTACTTAAGTCTACTTCATTTCAAAACTTCCTCTACACTGCTTCAAACACGGCTAGTAATATGAATATTCATTACTCACAATAACCTGAACTTTTTTCAACTGCATAAAAAGGTCAAACCAGATGTAAGATGCATCTTTGCATATTCAAATTATGTTCAGAAGTCTTGTGAATAAAGTGAGAAATAATCAATGCAATCATCGCATGCAAACAAGGAAAGAAGTTTCTGTTTCTTTTTCTAAATTTCATAAATTATGGAATGCCATAACATCCAACACTTGAAGGAGACTACAGAGGTCAAAGGTCATGCAGCAGAGGTGCTTTTGCCAACTTCACCACCAACTAAAGGCATCCCTGTCATATTTCAATAGAGAGAGAAGTTCAAAGAAAGGGAAATGCATCTGCCTACTACATGCTGACTTATGTACAGGAGAGAGAGAGAGAAAGTTTTCACACAGATCCACAAATTGTATCTCTTCTCAAGAGATTAGAACTGATCTTTTTTTTTTTCACTGGACCAGCAGTGCACAGGTGACTATATTACATGGATGTTTTTAAACATGGCCCTAACAACCAGATCTCATGACAGAAAATGCAGGTTATTTTCCATAAACCAGTTACCACGATACTGCCCTCAAAATGCAGGCTTTTCTCAAAATAGGCAATCACGTGGTATACCCATCCAATAGAAATTGACCTGGTTAATTAGTCACATTGCATTCTGAATAAATAAAAATAGTTTTCTACTTCACCCTCCAACTATACATGCATCATGTCAACCAGATGTTGCAGTAGCTAGGTAACAATCATTGAGGTAAAATTTATTTGCAGACATCTTCATTTCACCACATAACTTCAAGAATCATCAACCTTTACGACCCCACTAACATCAGCTTTCTCGCCTCTTGCAGCATGTGAACAAAATTTAGAGGACAGAGCAAAGCACACTATAGTCTATTGTATCCTACCTTGAAATATTCTACAGTTGACTCAAATTAACCCATTCCCTAGAACAACTTAAAACTTTGTATTTCCCATGAGGTTACAGACAGCAAGGACTTATAGCCAAAACATCATACATATGTGAACTGCCACAATAAATTCTCTGAGAGGATGGTGACACGACATTTGCTCCTGCAACAATTGCTCCGGTCTTATTTTCTCCAAGGACTTAAGGTTAGGGTTGTGATAGGGCTTCAGGTTCAGTTTGATATGAGGAATAAGATTAGGGTTAGGCTTATGTTAGTGGGTAGAATCTATGATGGGCTTAATTAGCATGCAGAAATTTCATGGGAGCAATTGTCGCAGGAGCAAGTGTCATGGAACCAAAGAGCCAGCCGTGAAGATTAATGACCCGGAAGCGTGGGGAGAGAAAGCCGACCAGATTGAATCAATTTTCATTTGCTGCCCACTGGGATACGTTCGAAAAACGGCAGACTAATGCAGGCATGCTGGAATCGAAATGTCCATCAGCGAATATGTGCTCTCAACCATACTATCGTCGGCAACAGTCGACTCTAGTTTAGAATTTTCGGCAGCATACTGTAAAAGTGGATATTTTCGCGTGACTAAAAGAGTTTCGTGTGTTTTGAATTCCACAGAATTAAGACATCAACTACCGGAACATATGGCCAGCAAAAATATTTGTGTGCTTTAATTTTCGCGCTAGTTTCTGATTGCGCAACATGTGCGAAAATTAACACCGTGAAAATTTCCACTTTACAGTACCCGTATATAAAGGCTGTACATGATTTGTTATGGAGATTCCCAAAATTATCTGTATCGAGTAAGCCTTCCCATGACATGGTATCCCCAAAGATTCCTCACGTTACTGGGCCTTTAAAAGCATCTCTTGTACTTCAACCCTACCCGCATCCCTGGGTATCTTGCCTCTGTCTAGACAGTCCTGGATCTGTTGAACCAATATTATAGTGTCTGATATTATGGATGTCCATTCGGTACACTGCGTCATTCTCTAGGGGACATTGCCTGGGTCCCTAGTCAGCGACGTGTGGACATCAGTTCTAACCAACCACTTTAAAGGCCCACATGCTCTAAATTTACTTCCCACTGTGCATTCCACTTATACATGTATCATGACATCATCAAAAGTACACTTTCAAACTCATTTCAACCATATACAAACTCACGATACAGTCAACCTCACCTAAATCAACCTCAAACTAGTCAAAGAGCTGGCTGTGTCAAAGAAAATGGGTACAAATTTGTTTGTACAAATGGGTACAAATTTGTTTTGATTCTATTGTGTAAGTCCGAAGTCACGAACTAAATGTGCAGGGATATTTTCTGGTCCCTTTGGAATGAGTTACAGGAGGGTGACTTTAATTGGCAGAAGTACGCCATAGACCCTTCATGCACATGTGACAATACATAGACAGTTGGTCCCATTGTTATACTGTTATAAACACAACACAAGTGACGCCTGACATGCCTCGATCAAACAGCAAGACCATGGTGTTGACACGATGGCACTGAAATCAACAGTGGTTTGTAACAAACAGTTTGATTTTCTATGGTGAATCCATAATGCACATGGAAATCACCATATCCCACTGGCAAATAGAGACCACAACTGCCCATTATGTGTGTTGTTTATGTGTGTAATCCAGAGTGTTCCACTATGAGGACACAAATGATAACATGTACAGCAGATTATCTCGTACAGCAATGCCAATCAATAACCATCATACTCTCACTGAGATAAAAACAATTACTCCAAAGAACTGATACAGATCTGAATCCCTCACTGAGCAAATAATACAAAACTATCAACACACATTAAAAAAGAAAAAGAAAAGAACAACAACAACAACAAAAAGGTGATCATGTGACCAAATTTTGGGAAGGGTAAAGGCCGAAAACTCTCCCCATTCATTGCAAACATCATTCAAACTAGTGTGCAAAACATGCATCCCAGAAACATCAATGCATCCTGCAAATTGAAATCTGTAACAGAACAAAAATGGCATGAGGTTGATTTTTAAAGATCATGGTATAAGCATGTCTTATACCATGTCTTCTTTTATTAAATATTTTGTAATATTATCGCATACAGTATTAGGGGAAAGTCATTTTCCGTCTTTCTTTTTTTTTTGGAGAGTCTGCTATCATTACCTAAACTTTACCAGCACTTTCATATCCTGGGCCCCCGTTTTATCAAAAGATATAATCAATTGTAAATTCCCTTACCACACAGGCTGCCATAGACTTATGACAGAAATCAACTATGCAATCAATTATAACTCTTCATAAAACAGGGTCCTGGACTGGTAATGGCATGGAGTCCTGTCTGTAATTAACCAGTTTTCTGATATATTCAAATTTCATGCATATATTTTTATCACAACAGTTGTTCCTGACAACCAGACAGCTTGTTGAGTCTTGCTTCACATTGCAACAACTATGGCAAGCAAAGCTGTATCCGTTATGTATTGAAATGCATTTTCGTAGGAATAGGTCAATAAATAACTCAGTACTACCTTTTCAGGGGACAGAGGAAAGTCAAAACATATCAATAAATCTGAATACACCCGTTGACTGGCCTATTGCCTATTAAATGAAACATCACTACATCAGGTGGTTTTTATGAGACATGTGTGTTTGCATTCTCCCTTGGCTGCAGCATTTGGTCACCCAAACCGTGCAGCTTCACAGATTTTGTTTTTGATTATTTTTTAATGGCGCTCTGTCCATCGTATCCGGATCCGTAGACAATGTGTGCATATGGGGCGCTGCGTCGTCACAGCGTGTACACCTGCTGCTTCACTCGCGATGCATTATCTTGACACTGACGTAACTGATTTGTGGCATGCAGTCCCTGGGGGAAGTCTGGGAGCCATCAGAAGTGTTGAGAAGACATGCTTCCATCCTTGCATTCGACGAGCATGGAATTCAATTTCCTCTTTAATGGTCGTCCAATGAATGTTCTTGACCGTGCAAAAAAAAGAACAAAAAAATGAAAAAAAAGAGGATGAAAACGAAAACTTTAAAAAAAAAATTCAGCTGCACGTTTAATTAGGTGTCCCTGGAACATCAATTCCATGCTGCTGTAACTGTGCCCTCAAGAGGGCGTTCTCATTCTTTAGTTCTTCCAGCTGTTGCCTCATGAGTTCGGCGTCCACCTGGAGCCGTTCCGTCTCCTTCAGTGTGTCCGCCATCCGTGAGTTGGCCGTCCGCAGCTCGGCGATGTAGTCGCACGTCTTGGCCAGGATGCCTCCTTTGCTCTGCTTGGGATGAGAAGTGAAGAAAATTGTGCACAACACTGATAAGTTTGGGAGCCGCAAAAAAGGAAAATATTTGCATGTGGATCAGAAAAACACTGCAATTTTCCTATCATATCATATCGCAGAGCAAGAGAACAATCATTTCATCGGGGGACAAGACCTTGTATGTCAAATTTTGTGAAAATCACTTTTTTTTAATGAATTGTAAGATAATCAGTTATGGGATGTCCTGTCTATAAAATTCAAGCTGTCTTATTTTGAAAAGGAAGCTACTACAGCATGTCAAAAGGAAGCCAATCCCATTTGTTAAAAGTGCTTTGGCTGCCACGTGATATGTGCCTCTTCACATATACCTGTATCTATGTTGTTGTTTTTTTGTCAGTGTTTACAGTGGTTGTTAAAATTGTCTCCATGATAAATTGCTGCAGAGTATGTGCTACTGACAGCGAACATACCACAGCACAAGGGGAGACTTTTTTCAAATGTGTGTGATATTGGTCACACATGATCTTATGGCAACTCTTCACTTTCAATTCTAATTACTTTTTAATGGATAATGATGCCTTAAACGTTTGATTCAGTAATGAATAGCATGAGCTTCTATTTAGTGTGCAAATTTCAGCTTAATCTGATAATCCCTTTATTGTGGTTACTGTTTTACATCCAGATTTTCTGTCCCATTCATGGCATGGAGCACAGCTTGGTGAGGATTAAAACTTGACTGGACTCTACATTTCAAAGCCACTTTTCTCAACAAACATTTTTTTGGAGTGTGTTCTTTCTTTCTATGCTTAAGATAGGTTAGGAAAGTAATTTGTATTGAGTAATACATTACTCGAAAGCATAGACTCTGCTCATTCAGAATCTAACCTTTCCTAAAAATTCATGTCTGGTGACATTTCAGGGGGTTTGTGATCCAGGGTCACATAATATAGTAATTTAATGGCACCTGAAGGAACTGCAGTTCTACAGATTTACCTTTTCATATGAAAGGTAATTCTCACTTTTTTAAAAACACTGCCAAAATTGGATTACCCTTCACTACAAATGCTGTATCCAAGCAAAAATCTTGCTATAAAGCAAATATCCTGTACACGTGTACTACATCTGCTTCATCCAACAAACTCTCACTATAACTGAAATCACGCTATAATGCAATCAACTCATACTACAAATCATGTATCCAAATATGCACTACATGTCTCCCCGCCTCAATGCACAAAAATGGAGCTCACTGCAAAGTCTCACTGAAAGATCAACATACCTGTCCTTGTTTGGAATGGTCTGTGTTGCAGTCGGGGATAATTTTCGAGAGTTTGACGATCCAGTTGTTGATTTTGTCTCTTCTCCTCCTCTCCACCTCATTGTGGGTGGCTCTCCTCCTCTCGTCCCTCACTGTCCTCGCGCTGTCGATTTTCCTGACAGTGCAAATAGGAGCAGACGTGTCGAAGGTTACACCAAGCAATTGATGCAATTCTTGGCAACCTCAGGTAACAAATAGAAATCTGCTATTTTGCTAATTTTTTTTTTTTAGTGTTGTACCCGGGTTACCCAAACAAGAACACACAAAACAAAACAAAACAAATGAGTGAGAGCAATATTCAGTGCTTTATGCAATAAGATGCAGCATCATACCAAACTTAAGTCATTTCCACGACTGTTTGAGTTAAAGGGGAATGAGACCCAAATGTATAACTTTTGAACGGACTAGCCGATTTACGTAAAACTTCACTCTAACAAATGCGTCCTACTGATATTTCTGCATTCACTCAGTCCACATATATATTGGGCTTTCATTCTTCTTTAATGAAATACACAAAAATATGAGGAAAACATACAATATAACTCGTATATGCGGCCTTCTTAAAGGGATTGTAAAGATTTATTCGAGACTTAACGTCTGGTTTCTAACATTTTTTTGTGAAACAATGAGAAACCTCTCATAAACATGAAAGAGCATGTAAATCCAAGAGGGATTCAACATTTATTTGATGAAAATTGGCTTTGAAATGGCTGAGACATCCAAAACAGTGCAAATCCTAGTAAAAGGTTGGGACCCACTTTTTATTAGGATTGCTTTGTTTTACTTTGTTTTTTGGATGTCTCGGCCATTCCACAACCAATTTCCATCTCATAAACTTTGAATTCCTCTTAGAATGTTATGCTTTTGTATCATTTCATAAGTGGTTTTTTGGTATCTTGCAAAGAGTTCAAAGCCCAATCCTCATCTCCACCAATACTACACCATCCGTTTAGCCCACAGAAGACTAGTCCCGAGTATACTTGGGCAGGTGTCTATGGGAAATGCATGTCATAGCAAAATCAGTCCGTCCTCAATGGAATAAAGTGGACACATTCAACTTACGCATTGAACTGATGCGTCCTGGGGGCAATGGTCCTTTGTGAGGCTCCCTGAAGAACGTCTTGAGGTGACATCATGACGTAGAATTGACCTGCAGCAAAGGTCACAGCAAAGGTCACAACAAAGGTCACAACAAAGGCACTTGCATTAACACAAACTCCACAGATATCCACATTTGTAATTAATGTACAGTTATAAGCACACACAAAAATACTATAAAGGAAACACACAATTACTTGAAATTAAGTTTATCACACACTTTGCACATATGTTTTAACTGTTAGCAAGGATTTGCTGAGATCCTTTCGATAATCCTTGGCCTGTCTGGTTTCAATTCTGTCATTTCATGAAAACCCTTTACACACTGTTCACTTTCAACTCTGATAACTTTTGAAAGGATAGTGCTACTGTGTTCAAAGTTGAGAGTATCAGTAATGAATAGAATGTACTCAATGAATGTGGACAATTTAGTAATCTGACAATCCCCTCATTGTGGTTATCACAGAGTTGTACATCTTTTTTGTTTTTCTGTCCAATCCATGGTACAGCGCACAACTTGGTAGGATTAAAGGGTGTGTACAGTTCTGGTCGAGGTGAGGATTTAGCTTTTAACGTTTTGCGAGATATTCAGAAACCACTCTATGAGATGTCAAAGAGCATGCAGTTCTAAGGGGTATCAAAAGTTTATTTGAGGAAATTTGGTTTTGAAATGGCTGAGATATCCCAAAACAAGGTGAAACAAAGAGATCCTAATAAAGTTGTGGCATGTCGCCTTTTATTATTAGCACTTTTTTTGATATCTCAGCCATTTGAAAACCAATTTTCATCAAATAAACATTGAATCCTTCTTAAAATTATATGCTCTTTCATATTTCATAAGAGGCTTTTCATTATCCCACTTAGGAATGTTCAAAACATGAATCCCCACCTCAACCAGTACTGTACAGTCCCTTTAAGCACTTGAATAGGCCCTAAACTTCAAATCCTCTTTTCCCAGTGAACACTTTTCTAGATCGTGTACTTTCTTTCCTTTAATATTAATAGATAGGTTATGGTGGTCCATTTGTATTTGAGTTAGACATCATTTTAAAGCTTAGAATCTACTCTTTAGGAATCTGCCCTGAACTAAAAAATAAATGTCTGATGACTTTTCATTAGTTTTGTGATGCAAGGTCACATATACGTCAGCCCAGTATGACAAATGTCCCCACATACAGTGTACAATATATGTCAGGTCACATAATGCCATTGAGAGTTAGTTAAAGTCTCATGAAGTTTGTATGCTGTAAAGAGAAATAGCACAGGACTCTGCTAAAGCAGCCAGCTGCCCAATGACGGCTTACACACTTCACTATTATTTTTTTTTTCTCAGTGCCCTGCACATACTTGACAGGGAACTACAACTGATTTCTACTAATTGCAGGCATTCAGGCAAAGACTGAGTACTTTCAACATATGAGTGTCCATTAAACCCATTGAGGACGAGTCCCAAAGATACTTGGTCAAGCGTCTATTAGAAATGAGTGTTATCGCAAAATCAGCCCGTCCATAACGGGTTAATTTGCAACTTGATTGATACCAGAGTTTAAGCTGCCCAAGACAAGCAGGCAAGAGCCTATGAATATGAATATGCTACACTGCTTTTCACATACCCCCTGCACTACCCGCAGTTTGGGCAATACCAGCCCCTTCCGTGGTTCCAGCCGCCGCTGTCCCATCTGTAGAGATGGCCGCTGCTGCTGGGAAGTATGTGAAGCGTGTTTCCCCGCCTTGGCTCTCGCTCGTGGGACTTTCCCCATTGCTGAAGGGACCCTGGACAATCTGAGGTTGAAGGTCAAGGGTCAAAAAGTGGAAAGGTCGAGAGCTTTATAGATGAATGTCATTCCATTTGTGTTGCAAGTAAAAGCAATGCCAACGTTGCTCTTCAGTACAGGGATATGGCTGATATTGGTAAAAGTTCTCTTAATTATTGAATATAGATATAACAAAACATCATCATTATCGTATCAATTCCAGTGATTATAACCAACTTACACCACAAAACAAACAAAAAGTCACACGTCCTGACTGTATGTGAGGACTCAAAATATGTGAAAGGGTCAACCGAATTAATCTTGAATTTTGCATATTCCCTGAAAGAGCAATTTGGCTTCTATATTGTTGTAAAATTTGGGTTCATTAAGCAAATGGGGAATTGCTTTTAGCACTTAAAAGCAGTCTTCCTAGAACACCTTTTTTTGTAAATAGAATAGTTTGATTCTAATAGGTGTGTCTTCAAGTCCCCTTTTCTAATTCTTAACCCTTTTACACTATCTTCACTTTCAACTCTAATAATGGTACAAAACTACGCTACTGCTTTGAAAGTTGGCTTTGTCATGGATAGAATGTGTTAACAGAGCGCGCTCAATTTCAGCTTAATCTGATTTTAATCCCTTCATTGTTGTTGCTATGGAGTTTACATCCTGCTTTTTGTCCCGTTCACTGCACAGAGCATGGCTTGGCAAGACTATTAAGCTCTTAAATAGACCATATACTTCAGAGCCTCTTCTCAGTACACACTTTTCCAGAGTGTGTGCTTTATATCTAATAATACAGGTGTAAGGGTAATTAGGTTAGGAGAGTCCCTTTGAATTGAGTTATACATCATTTCACGCCTAACATCCGCTCTTTCAGAATTTGCCTTTATATAAAAATCCATGTCTTGTGACTTTTTGTTGGTTTTTTGATGTAAGGTCACATAAGTGTACATACCAGCTTCCAGAACATATCCTAACACAATTCAAGAGGATGATTTCTCAGGCTACATTTGTACGTAAGTCTATTTGATTCATATGTTAATTGGAAAGAGTAACACACACACACCCACACACACACACACACACACACACACATGAAAGGTTAACATGTTCTTTCCCAAATCACACAATCCATATCAAAGACTGTCATTCTACAATGTACAGCATCCACTATACATTCATGTACCTGGTAGACACCGAGTCAATCACAATGGAGCTACATGTAGACTGTCTCTTTGTTACACAAATGTCTGCAGTTTCACATTTGTAATAAAAGACCTCAGTTTTGAATCCACCCACTAAACTTCAAAGACGAGAGTCCTTGAAATGACAAAGATCAGAGCATCATGAGTTTGGACAGTCCAGTGGAGGGATTCAGGAGGGACTTTTGTCTTCTCTTTCCTTCTTCACGACTGATATGATCGTATGATAGAACACGTGACAACAGAGCACACAGCATACATACTGAAAAAGTGGAAATTTTTGCACATTCGCACAACCAGAAACTAGCAGATAAATAAATGCGCAAAGATATTTCTGCTTGTTATAACTTATATGTACCATTATGTATTAAATGTCTTGATTCCACAAGATTAAAAACACGCAAAATTCATCTTACTGGGCAGAGCGCAAAGAATTACTCACACAAAAATATCCACGTTTACAGTAATGACCAAATAACGCAAGCTATCCCAATATGTGCACGAAGCATCCATGTTGTCTGCGTTCTTCAGTTTGAATCAAAAACATTTCAATAGGATTTCATCATTGAAAGAGGGGAGACATTGTAGCTCCATTGCAACGAGTGGATATGAGTAATTTATTCTGTGCATTTGTATGACTTCTGCACTGTGGCATCAAGATCTTTCTGCAGTTTTGTACATTATGTGTTTTGTTTTTACACATACAATGTAGGACATATACATTAGTGGAGCTAAGATCTTGAGAGGTTGAGTTTCAAATATCAATCACATTAAAAGAAAGTATGCCTTCAAAAGCTTTGCAGTTTTTTTCTCTCTCATGCTCTATTGTGAATTGCTATTAAAATGTCATAACATTTAAGTGCTTAGACATAAAGTTGGGTACAACTGTATAGACGACCTACAGTGACATACATTTGACATAGAAGGGTACAGTTTCTCTTTCTTCTACCTTTCCACCTCCCATAAATGTCAATCAGATAGTATGAAACGAGTGTATCACCACTGATAGCCAAATCCAGGGAACAAGTTGGAAATCTCAAAAGTTTTCTTCTAGTGATACTCCACATGTATGAAAATATACAACTGTACAAAGTTTAAAATGAATGTGTGTCTGTATGCATGTGTCACAATGTTGGGGTGGGGGTTTGTGTGTGTAAGTGGGTGTGTTACACCTCGTTCTTGCCCTTGGGTGTATGTGTGTGTGTTTTTTCATGTGTGTGGGGAGGGGTGAGTGTGCATGTGTGCGTACCTGTGTGTGTGTGTGTGTGTGTGTGCGTGTGTGTCTTTGCATGCGTGTGTGCACGCAGTATGCTTCTGTGTGTGCTTGATGAATCTGAGATTACCCCTAAATTAGTTGATAATGCAAGCACTTTGGGCAGAGGAAAACCACACCCATTACTCACATGGCAAACGTGAAGCGTTCTTGTGAGGTACAATCATGTGACACTTAATGGACACTTAGGTGTAATAACATTAACTGACTTCATTTCATCTTTCACTCGACAGTCTCTCTTGTCTAGTCATGGAATCTATTTATTAACACAACAATAATTTGTACTCTTTAGTTTTCT
The DNA here is from genome assembly GCF_964275005.1 of Diadema setosum. NCBI lineage: Eukaryota > Metazoa > Echinodermata > Echinoidea > Diadematoida > Diadematidae > Diadema > Diadema setosum. The sequence continues at coordinate 12,797,195 of NC_092690.1, forward strand.
CTGGGGCTTTTTTTTTTTTTTGGGGGGGGGGGAGGGGGCTTATTTTGTTTTGTTTGTTGCTGTTGGCAGGTTTTTTTTCGGGGGGGGGGGGGGGGGGTGAACGATGGTCAAATTGACCCTGCATCTCTTTGTGTTTTCTTCCTTGATACAGTGCTAGGATTGTAAACCAGCTAATATTTGTCTTTCTTTGCAACACTCATCAAGAAACTTTGAAGTGGTGCGCTGACAGGATGCTATATGTTTACTGTACAATCAGCACATCAGTATCGAAGTCACTTGTAGCATTCGATTCCCACTTTCAAAGAAATACTTCTTGTCTGGTTTACTTTGAGTTTCAGGGAACTACTCTTCCATTTGTGTTTGCTTGCTTTGTATTGTTTTGTCTTATTCAGTTGTTCTGTCATGTTTTTCACTTTGTTTTGTTTTTCATTTGTTTGATTTGTTTTGTCTTGTGTTTCTTATTCTAGGCTGAGAGAAAGTCTAGAGTGAATAATCGTAAAAGTTGTTATTTTTGCTAGGGTTTAATTTTCGCCAATTTCCCAAATCACAGTTAACCATGAATTCAACAACACAACAACAACAACAAATGTTGCCATGTGCTAGGATGATAGTGCGTTTATGATGATCTTGGTGTCACTTTGCGAGAACAACTTCTTGCAAAAATGTCTGCGACCTCCTCATTCGCAAAAATATCTGTGTGCAAAAATAATGGTGTATTTAGTAGTAAATGAAGGGGTTAATAAGATCTTTGCATTAATATGCTCTCTCATACAGAAGTATGACTGTCTGTCTCACCTGTGTTAGAGCCTGTTGGCCTTGTGGAAAGGTAGTTACCACCGTCTGTGGACTGGCGTCGCTGTCCCCGACCTGCACCACGCGATACGTCACCTGACTCTGACCGTTACTGTCTGTGCGGAACTGATACTATTGAGGGGTGAGAGGAGAGATGAAGAAAGATGCAGTCACGTGCACAAAGCAGAATGGAGATCACCCCAAGAGGGTTTTTTCATTGATGAGAGAGATCCTTCTTTCGTGCTCTGCGGCTCCCAGGCTAAAGAACTGAGTGGCATTAAAACCTTGGTCATGTGATCACAATGAGAGTGCTATTATGACTTCACAACAACTTTCAAGCATAACACAAATTTGTACCATGGATATACTGTGAAGTCACAGCAGGCAGGCAAAAAGAGATACAGTAATTTTTCACTTCTGTTTTAAGTGTGGAACCATCAGTCATTTCTGGCACAGAAAATTGTAAAGTGCTAAAATACAAGTGCTGCAATTCAACATCATGTATAACTCAAGTTTAAAGGGTGTGTACAGTTCTGGTCGAGGTGAGGATTTAGCTTTTAACGTTTTGCGAGATATTCAGAAACCACTCTATGAGATGTCAAAGAGCATGCAGTTCTAAGGGGTATCAAAAGTTTATTTGATGAAAATCGGTTTTGAAATGGCCGAGATATCCAAAAACAAGGTGAAACAAAGAGATCCTAATAAAGTTGTGGCATGTCGCCTTTTATTATAAGCACCTTTTTTTTTTTGGATATCTCAGCCATTTGAAAACCAATTTTCATCAAATAAACGTTGAATCCTTCTTAAAATTACATGCTCTTTCATATTTCATAGACAGGCTTTTCATTATGTCACCTAGGAATGTTCAAAACATGAATCCCCACCTCAACCAGTACTGTGCAGTCCCTTTTATAGTGACTACAGTTGAGTCAACCCAACAGACTGGGTTAAGTTGATTCAAACTGAGAAAATTGAAAGATGTAAAAGTTTTGGATTTCTAAATGCTTCACATATTTACTTCTTGGTGACAATGGTTGCAACCTACATTGTACCGTCTCAAATTACATGACAATGTCATCAACTTACGATTCCAATGATTCAAGTAAAAAAACAACAAAAAAAGGCATACAACTGTAATACCTACAATTGTACTGTAGATTGACAAAACAGAAACAAAGAATGGTGAAAAGGGTAGAGGTTTTTCTGATATCATGAAATTAAGCAAAGATCTGTGTCAAATGTGTATAGGGCAAGAAGAGAGTTCCTTCTTAAGGCTGATGGTAGTTTGATACATTCACATTTTTGAAACAAACATACAGTTTGCATAAAAATGTAAATTTATAAATAACTAGAAATGTCGCTATGGCAACTGGTATGCCTCCGCCATAATGCACAATTCTCCTAATAGGTCTATAGTACGTCTTGCCAATGTGTGATGACAGTTTCATCTTGGCAAAACATTAAAATGACATGTTATACTGTAATGTGTTGAGTGTTCACTTTCCTTGAACTATCTAGATCTAATTGGACGAATGGCTACATTTTCTAAGAGAGTTATATGTATTTGGGGATATGATGACTTTTAACACTTTTATAAGTGGATGCACTGAGCCATTTCAAAATATAGAGAAAAAGTGTAATTTCTGCATCAAATAGTAAATTGTTAGAATTTTGACCCTCTGACCTTAACATTCCAAAGAGAATCACTGTCGGCAGAACATGCATAAATATTAGTTTCATGATGATACCTTCAGCCACAAAAGTGAAATCTAATGAGTTGGCCTTGACCTTTGACCCCCTGATCTTGACCTCATGACCACAACATTCTCGAGATAATCAATGCCAGTCAGTACAGAAATGTATTATGTTCCATGAAGATACCTGGAACGCTTTCCAAGATATGAAGAAAAATATGAGATGTTAACATTTTCACTTGACCTTTGAACTTTGACCTCATGACCCAAAACTCTCACTAGAGAATCTTCATTGGTTAATACATGTATGCACTAAGTTTCAAGAAAATACCTTGAGGCATTGCATAGATATGGGGGAAATAGTGAAATTTTGTACATCTGACCTTGACCTTTGACCTTGAGCATGTGTTCCCATGAGTTGACAGGCACAATTTCACCCCCTCATACATTTGTACATATAACCTGCCAAGTTCCATTTGGATACCTCAAACGGTTTTGAAGGTACATGTATGCTGTCCACAACATTGATTATGGAGGGACGGACGGACGGAAGGACGGACAACCCGAAAACATAATGCCTCCGGCGACACTTCATGGCAGAGGCATAACAACACAGCAAGTGCATGTTAATAGCATTATATCAGAAAATGGTATCTTAACCAAAAAAAAAAAAAAAAAAAAAATATGTGGGGTTGGCCAAGAGTGCCAACAAACTGTACTTCATGTGTATGGGACATTACACACAGGACACTACGGGACACTACACACCAACTCCCTACTTGCGCATATCAACTAAAACTGGCAAGTAGGCCTAAAATGTAAAAACATACCTCATGTCCGTGTACATTGGAGTAAAAGATTTAAGTTACTTGCCCCCAAATGTCCATTTGGGCATCTGTACTGTAAAACCAGAAATGTTTGTCTGCATGCAGCTTTTCCGCATTGCACAAGTGAGCCACAATTGGCAAAAGTAAAATGCATGTGAAAGTTTTTGTCTGCACAATCCAGTATAATATGTAGTGTACTCCTAATTTTTTCATGGTCGGCAATTCGCCAAAGTTTCATGTTGCAAACAGGCAGTCGGCTCCAATTCGCACAAACCTTCATGAAGCGATTATTTCGGGTTTTACAGTAAATTCTAATATAAGGTAGCGGTAATTATATTTCTGTAATACCCCAAGGGTATTTTGACATTCACCCTGACATAATACTCTGACAGTGAATGATTATTATGCACCAATTACATGATAAGGGTAGGATACAGTTACTAGTCAGTACTTGTTTAAGGAGTGGGTCTGGAGTGCTTTAGTCTGGTCACTTTCACTTTTATTTTCGATATATACAAGACTTTAATTTGATTCACGGTCAGCAGTGAATGTTTGACTTGTAGATCTAGCAATACAAAAGACTGCTCAAGACTTTGTGCTCGTCTGCAAGTGTGTATTAAAGTATAGTGTATACAATGTACAATTTGTAGGTGTGTGCATGTGACATTTAATACAGATTGTAGCAGAAATTGTTGGGTTTTTTTTTTTTGCTTTTTTTGGTTTTTTTTTTAACTCTAGACATACTGTATATATATACACAAAACACCAGATAACTATACACTTGTGTTAATAGCATTCTACATTGTATGCACTATCCATGACAGCTCTGATAACTATATGTGTTTGGAATCAGTTACATATATTATTATATCTTATTCGAGTTTGATTTCAATTGATTAATTGATTATTATAGAGTATACATGTACAGTACAACATATATTTTGTGGGGTTTTTATTTTCATGAATTTTGCGATACACTGTACAGTAGGTGCTATTCATGAATTTATTTAGAACATGCAAATATGTTGCAACTCTGGTCCTGACATGATTGTGACATGTACACACTTGTATGATATGCATGCACAACTTATTTCTGCAATCATTACTGTACTCCGCGATCGCGAATTTAATCAAATGTGCAACAAAAAAAAAGAAAAAATTAGAATACATTCTAGTGGCTATGAAATGTTATATCCTATCAATGAAAACAGAGAGATGTTAAACGTATGATAGAAGTTACCTGTAGGACCTACTGTAGTATAGTGTACTGCTTTAAGTTTTTGTTGTTTTTTTTTCTGTGTGTGTGTGTGTGTTGTTTGTTTGTTTTTTTTCAATACTATAGGACCATGATGTCTACGACGTGTCCTGCATCTGTGATACTGTAAAGTGTACAAGGTGGCCAGACATGTCCGTGTATTGTAAATGTCAAGCTCGGTGCGGAGGATGAAGCGCTGGGATGCTACATCCACGTTACCTTTCCTTGACTACACTGTTGATGGGCTAGGCTAGACGGAACGTTTAACAATACCTGGATGTTATCTGCAAACTCTGCTCCCCCACCATCTTCTGCGACAACCTGGTCTCCTGTGGACGTGAATCAAATGAAGAGCATTCACAAATAAACTCATCAAGTACTGGGGGGAATTCACTGTGGAGAAATTATCACATTGTACTGACTACTCATCAAATTGGCAACTCTTAATTTTACTGTGTAGCCTTTATTCAAGAAAGACTACACTATTGTAGATAGAACTTCAGTTCAGTGTACAATATACATGTACATGTACGTCACTATACTTGTAGTTGTACCAATTTTGCACTAATCACGCCTCCCCCCAAAAAGCAACAACAAACAAACAAACAAACAAAAAACAAACAAACAAACAAACACACAAAACTGTAATTTACCAGGAGGGTTGAGAAATATTAAGTTAAACCTCCTATATTGTGCTGTCCAATTTTTATTTAAAAAAAAAAAAAATCAGCTTGATACTCAGCAGTCTGGAGGCTTTTGATAATTCTGCAATGTACTGTATGAATAAAATGGTACATGTACACGTTGTATATCATAAAATATATATCAAGGGTTAACATTATAAAAGACAAGTTTTCATTCACCCTATGACAGCGCTGCCAACATTGGAAACTAGTTGAGAGTGAGACTCCCATAGGCCAATGCTATAATTTAGGAGTCAAAATGAGTGAGATCAATAGAAATACATGCAAATGAAATAAAGTTTTAGAGTGAGAAAGGACCAAAATGAGTGAGTCTCACTCTCAATGAGTGAGAGTTGGCAGCCCTGTATGAGATATACATACATGTACATGTACATGCATGTCTTCAGCAATGAATGATAGCATATTAGCAATAACTATGATGTCAAAACATAATGCACCATAGCAGAATTATAGTGGTTTCTGGGGGTTATGGGTCAAATGACTGGGCCCTGTTTTATGAAGAGTTATCCTAGATACTGTAATTGAAAAATGATTTCAATGGTAATTCTACTATGGCACCCTGTGTGGTATTAAAGGAAATTTATAATCGGTTTATCTTTTGATAAAATGGGGCCCTGGACTACCAAAATTTTCTGAGTTCTTTCATGTGTACAGCACAAAGCAAGGCCAGGTACAATGTACATACTACACTATAACAGGGCTGCCAACTCTCACGCATTGAGCGTGAGACTCACACATTTTGGTCCTTTCTCACGCTAAAACTTTATTTCATTTGCATGCATTTCTATTGATCTCACTCATTTGACTCCTAAATTATAGCATTGGCCTAGTATGGGAGTCTCACTCTCAACTAGTTTCCAGTGTTGGCAGCCCTGCTATAAAAAGTATGGGTACTGTAGTTTAGAAAGGGCCCTCAATAAATCACACAGCGAAAGTGAATTCCATTGTGCAGGCTCTGCAATGAAGAGTACACAGTTCGCAGAATCTTCCTGAATACTCAAAAATACACACAAACATATACAAACAAACACAACAGACAAGCCACACAGATTGGCAAGATGGCTTTAATAAATTTATTTGCATCAAAATCATGATTATTCCTGTATCAATTTGGTATGATTTGTGACCGTGCATCACAGTATGTACATGTAACCACCAAAAAGTCACCAGACATGGGTTTCATAGAGCAGACTCTATTAAAACTTTAAAATGATATAACTCTTGAAATACAAAAGGACTTCCTTGACCTATATATCTAACTAATGGAACCAGAGTACATGTACACACTCTGAAAAGTTTTGGCTGAGAAAAGAGGCTTTGAAGTTCAGGGTCTATCAGGTATTCATGTGCTTCATCTCACCATGCTGCGTTCTATGCAATGAATGAGACAAAAAGCAGGATGCTCGGACAAAGCTCTATAGCAACCACAATGAAGGGATTATCAGGTGAAGCTGCAATTTGGCACACTAAATTTGGCAATTTAGCTACTCAATTCATTACTGATATATGTGTACGAACTTTCCCAGCATGAGCATCATCCTTTCAAAAGTTATTAGAGTTTAAAGGTGAAGAGCCTGTAAAGGGTTTTAAGAAATGAAAAGGAGTCTCTATTCAAAAGTCATTGTGTACATTGTACATGCGCATAATCACACTAAAAATTCTATAAATATGTACAATGAAAGTGTCGGCAAAATTGCAAAACAAACAAACAAACAAACACAATTTCAAATTCATTTTACGGTCCAAAATTGAAGAATCATGTAGAAGAAGAATTGCTCTTTCAGAATATATCAGCATTAAAAAATTACTACAGTGTATATTATTACTGACTACATTGTAGTTTGACCCCTTTCAACTATCTTGAGTCCTGGCATAACATTAGGTCAAGCAACTTTTTGTTGGTTTTGTGCTGCACGGTCACATTTTATCCTAATTATTATTCATGAGATACAAATTTGGAAGTCAGTGAAACAAATGTTAATAGCTTTTGATACTGACAACCATGATATCAACAACAAATGATTTTTTTTTTTCAAACACATAAAAATCTGGGGTTTTTTTTAATAAGACACTTTAAATTTTCAAAGAGCTCACAGATGAAATGTCAGCAAATGTTTGAAATTTATGCCAAGATGATGGTACGGTCCACTAACATATCAGCCATATCGAGTGCATTACTTGTATATTATAATCTCTATTATCCTGTTATCACATTCATCCTTGTGCAAGCAGGAGCAGTCTCATCGAATTTCCATGAATCACCTTGAAGTTTTCTTTTTACTACGTGATCTTGGAATTTGACCTTGCCCTTCCACCTGGACTTCAAGCTCAAACAAGTTACGCTCAGGACTTGACTTGCACACTGTACAAATGTAATTTGTAAGCCACAGTAATGCAGAAGCACCTACATGCATAAGAGTACAAATAGGCCGACATTTCTTGCAAAGTGCATACTACTACTAATAGTCAGGAAATTATTGATTCTACCACACATTGGGTTCAAGGGTAGTGCTTGAAGTACACAAGGTCAAGGGTCAAACCTCAGAAAATTCAATCATGGTTTTTGTTGCAAATGTTTTTACTTTTTCTGTGTTTTTTTTTGTTTTGTTTTTTTTTTTGTTTTTTGTTTTTTTGTGTGAGCCAGACCAAGAGTGTCGACAAACAGAACTTATCCTTTGTTTCCCAAACAGTACAATACAATGTGAATGCCAAGTTTCATTCACTTACAAGACCAGGGCCCTGTTTTATGAGTATAAAGTTGATTTGTTGATTGGTTTATGGCTGCCTGTGTGTTAGGGAAATTCAAAATCAATTATAGATATCTGTTGATATAACAGGCCCCTGGTACATGTAGAGAAACACACATTACACACTAACACCACTCAGACATAAACATGTGCACTCTGTATATGTGTGTACATGTACACACACACTCTAGGGAAACATGAAACAACAGTGGGCAGCTCAAACTTTCTTTGATAAAGAGAGAGAGAGAGAGAGAGGGAGCGTGGAGAAGAGCAGACTCAGGTGTTAAAAGGGTGTAGAAATACAAGTGTATAAAACACTTTAGTCTGCTCTCTTTATAATAAAGAGTATTCATCATACTTTGTAAAGCTCATTTTTTTAAACACTGCAGGGGAAAGCAATCATAGTCCTCGTGGGGAATATTGTTAAATTTTATCCTTATGGGTAATAATGCGATTTGGGTATTAGAAGCAGGAGTTACAACATTAAACAGCTACATTGTATTACTCAAGCACTTGAAATGATCAATTCATTATGACACAACTTACATTTCACATGGTTGAGTGACTTTAGACCTTTGATTTTGATTCATTATAATGTATAAGTTTTTCATAATGCATTATAAGGTTTAACCAAATTTCGGGAAAATAAGTCCAGACACCCAGCACAGAAAAGCTCTGGATGGCATTTATACTACATTATTTTAGATATTTACAAAATGGGGGAGTAAAAACACTCACTGATGCAGATAAAAAGAAAGAAAGAAACAAGGATCAAACAGAACTACACTTGTAGTCTATCAGTTGGAGAAACTCAGACAGTTACATGTATGTGCACATTCAGAGATCAACCTGCACTCTGTCGTATAAATCACAAGTTATTTACTTGTAATTACTACACTTCATTGAACACACACTATATTTAGAAGCCATTCATCCCTAAGAGCGTTTCTCATCGGCGCTTCCATTCAAACATTGTATGTACAATGTAGAATGAAAAGCAAGGTTTCGGAATACATTTTTACAGTCAATAACTAATCTACACCTAGGCATCACAGGAAGTTTGTTGTCATTGTTGTTGTCTGTAAATTGATGTACCTGCAATATCTAACAAAGTCTGTCCCAAGAACATATACACACATGTATATTTGTAGACATACACAGCTAGGGCTTGAAATTCATCTCCCTGAAGCACTACAGAGTAGAATTACATGATGGATCAGGGTCACCAAATGACAGTGACATTGTAACTGTGCATGTTTCAAGGAAGAGGTGAAACGTTCACTACATACCATCTGCTAAATGGACCGTGACGGCACCTTCTTCTCCAAGTTCCTTTTCTTTGTCTTGTGTTCTGCAAATACACACACAAAGAATATATCCAAAATTAATGAAAAAAAAAATTATGCTTTATCCCATGCATGTTACATATATGTTTTTGTACCAGCACATTAAAGATGGAGCACATACTCACCTTGCAGTCAAAAACATATGATTTAGTGCGAGGCAAGTGAAAACCTCCCACACAACTATACTTGTATGAGTTCATCACAGCTGTGGAGGTCTAATATTGCACTAACAGCCACCAGATAAATGACGGATAAATTAAGTGTCCTGATCGTGTTTCACAGAATGAATGAGAACATCAAATAAAAATTCATATGAAAGACACAATGTAAGTGTATTACATTTCTGGATCTATCTATTGTTGTTTGTCTAGAATATCAAAAGAAAGACAAACAAAAATTTGCAAATGAAATGCACTAAAAAAAAAAAAAAAAAAAGCACATGTTCCCTTGTGTTCTTAGGAGGATTCCATGACGTTCCCACTTTGAATTTGCAAGACAGGGTTTTCTAGAAATTCGCCCACCTACGTGTACGTGTACTCAAACACAAGAAGACTGAAATTGCTCACCGCATTCGCTCATTTCCAAGTAATGACGATTTCGCCATCTTTCCCCTACAGCTCCCAACCACAAAGGGGGCAAAATGCACTCCTCCAGATATGAATATCAAATTTCCCCCCTTGCTCATCAAAGAGGCGTTACTACGCGCTCAATAGGTTGCTCCACTTCAACGAGAGTGGCATGGCGATAAATGAGGGGTGAAAAAAAAAGAAGAGAGCATCATACTACAAACTCACGCATGGTACTTTGCAAGTGGATGCGTACCCGAGCATTTCTTAAGCCCAGGATGGGGATGGGGGGGGGGGGGGGGGGGCGGGGGGATGGGGTGGAGGGATGCAAGTTGAAAATGGCTCGGAAACTTTAGGCATTGTCATGTGACCTGACCGAGAAGGGGACGGACGTGTGGCTGAATGAGGCGGGGGATTGATGAATGAATGGAAGCAAGGTAGCACCTAGAGGGGAGACTCGACCCCGAAGATCATGCCCCCCTCTTGTGGAAAGTGTCCCTCGCTTCACACATGAATCTTGCGCAATTTTCCTACAATGCAACTTGTACTACATTGCTTTCAAAACTGTGGGATGAAAGATCGAGAGCAGTCCTTGAGGATGATTCTATAGGCAAGGCAGGTCATGCTACAAGCTACAACTTTGCTTTAAAAAAAAAATATGTATTTTAAATCAAACTTGCAACACACCATCAATCATGTGTAGGAATGAAACTGGATAGATGAAGAGGAGTTCAGTGAGCTGTTATAAAGTTTGTCTAGATAGTGTATGCAAGACTTATCCTCTACAGTAAATGTGACAATCTCTGACTCCCCCCCCCCCCCCACATATTATCTTTTAATGTACAAAATGTACAATTGTAGTACTGAAGTCTTAAAAAAAAAATGACGCTCCTAGCCTCTGCAAAGCCCTCCCCCGCCCCCTCCAAAAAAAAATAACAAAAATTAAAAGAAATAAAAATTATAAATGCATACTATAAAAACATTCTGAAGGCAACAAAAAATATTGTGGTTGGTTTATAAAGGCAATAATAATACTAATAGAAATTAAAAGAAAAAAGATATGCACACTATAAAAACATTCTGAAGGCAACAAAAAATATGGTGGTTGGTAAATATCTTTAAAAGGCATGCTAGATGTATTTTTTTCCTTTTTAATAATTAAAGAAAAAAATAAAGTTGACAGAACTCTTAAATATGTAAGGCTTGAATCTCATGAAAAGTGTTGCAAAATGACCTCACCAAGAAATCATGCTTCCTACAACAAGAATTAATTTGTACTAGAATAAGTGCATTTCTCATGGTCAACCTATTTCGTCTACTCTCCCTCTCCCGTTTCCTTCCCAACGCCCAACAAAGTGACCAAGAGGGGGAAGGTGAGTGGCTACTCCAACAGCAAAGGGTCTTTATATTATAACAGTTTATAAATGTTGTATTGTGTACATCGTGCAATCCAGTGCATACTACAGTTATATATAATCTACATGTATAATATTCTGGATTATTTTGATGAAAAAATTTTGCCTCAAAATGTGAACATTTGGTGGTTGGAATTCCATGCTGCTGATTTTTTATTTTTTTTTAAAGGTCATTTGGAGGTTTGTTGTGAGGCATGTGGAAAAAAGTCATACAGTATGAGCATGAGAATGACCCCTGAGGTGTGAGTTTCACACCTAATGGTGTTGGAATGCACCAAGTGATGGAACCATCTACAAAAGTTACCTCACTTTTCAATAGAAACCTTTATGCACTTGAGTAGTATTGCCTGCAATTTGACACACTACAATGTACAGTTTGGGTTGTTGTTGTTGTTGTTTGGGGTTTTTTTAAGGACAATAAATCTCAATGACTTCAAACCTGTAATTCCACATTCCTCAACAATATGCAAGTACAAATACATGTTGATTTCCAGTAGTGCATGCATCTTTTCTCTACTAAAAACAAACAAACAAACAAAGCTGTACTTCAAGCTGATTTACATGTAGTTACAATTGTTACCTGTGGTATACACCCTCAAAAGGCAAAAAGGCCATTTTGAATTGCTTCACAGAGGAAACCATTATCCTCTGATATTTATTTTCTTCAAACAATGAAACAATACTCACAATTTTTTTTGGTTTTTTTTTTAGCCTCACAAATTAAAATTTTCTTGACCTGCATCTTGTATCAGTTTCAATTGATAGTTTGACATGCATGGAAAACTTCTGTGGCATCTTCTCTTTTTTTAAGCAATAATTAGGATAATAGTTAACATCTTGTGTGTGTTTTGTCTGTCTGAAGGACACCCTTTGCACGCCGGGACAAAAACTGGGAGGACAGTGGGGTCACGTTGCCGGAGTCATGGGGGTGCGCGTCACCCCTCGAGACCCAGCCCACATGACTTGACATGATTCGCTGGGGGTAGCAGACAATAATCGGGGCATCCTGTCATTTCTCCACAAATGATCACCGGCAAAGATTTTTTTTCCTCTCTCTCTCTCTCTACTCTGCGTGCCTCCTGCCCTTTTTCTTCAGTTGCTTTCTCCTTTGTGAGGTCAAAACTTGTCACAACTTAATACTCTGAATTTTTACTTTTAGCATGACATGCAAATAAAATGCAATTTACTCCCACAGTAACAACAAAATTGCAGTTATGCTGTTTGTTTGTTTGTTTGGTTTTTTTTTATTCTTCTCCTGGTCACACAAGAGGTCTTCTTGTGGAGCATGAAGCATACTGTGTGTTCATGTGTAGTTCAAAAATCATGCAAAAATTCAAGAGTGTGCACGTCTCAAACCAGTAGCAAACTTGACTCATATGTAATACGTCATAATTTAGTTGAATACAATAAGAAGTTGTACAGCATTCACAAAATGAATAGGACAGGCATGAATATGTCCTGGTTTAAGAATTTTTTTTTTTTTAATCAATTTTTATTCAATTTCAGGAATACAGGCCCTACATGGGAGGGAACATATGAATTCAATCAACACAGACAAGCAAACCATTTACATTAATGCCTGAATGTGAATCAGTCATCTACAGTTGTAGTATACATTGTACAAGTAGTATGTACAACGTATGTAGTACTTTCGCATCCTATGGGCCCCCGAAAATAGCCATACTATATGTACGTATGACTACAAAGTACAAAATTGTAAGAAGGCATCTCCAGTGGAAAGACAATAAAATGGTAATGGCTCTACTATGTACTACATGTGCTAACAATAAAATGATTGTTTCATTTCTCAAAATTAAGTGTACATCTGTTGTCTGTACTGTACGTCATTGCTGAACTTTGTATTTTGTGTGCTCTTCCCTAGGAATCTGCATTGATCCATCTATAAAGAGCCATCCACAATGTCCCGGTATTGACCTACAATGTTATACAATGTAATGTACAAGTGTAGCTCTTGAAGCTTCAGTAATCATGCATGAAAGTTTAAGTATGATGTACAAAGTCAATCTGTTGATTCTTGATTTTAGCAGACATATACTTGTACTGTAAAAGTGGAAATTTTCGCGGTGTTGAAATTTTCGCGTATTTCACGCAACCAGAACCTAGCGCAAAAAAATCATGCGAATATTTTTGCTTGCCATATGTTCCAGTAGTTGGTGTCTTCATTCCGCGGAATTAAAAACGCGCAAAACTCTTCTAACCCCGCCGAGCGCGAAAAATTAGTCGCGCGAAAATATCCACTTTTACAGTACCGGTACAATGTATATGTACAATGTATACTATAAACTGTGGGTAGCAAAGAGCCAAACACAACTACATGTAGTGTTCTCAGCACAGCACATTGCTTATATACAGGCCATATATACTTACAAAGAAAAAAAGGAGAAAAAAAACTTGACCACAAATATGAAAGCATTGATAAACCCTTACTTTGATTCCGCACCTAAAGGGTGTGTACAGTTCTGGTCGAGGTGAGGATTTAGCTTTTAACGTTTTGTGAGATATTCAGAAACCACTCTATGAAATGTCAAAGAGCATGCAATTCTAAGGGGTATCAAAAGTTTATTTGATGAAAATCAGTTTTGAAATGGCTGAGATATCCCAAAACAAGGTGAAACAAAGAGATCCTAATAAAAGGCGTGGCCTGTTGCCTTTTATTATCATCACTTTTTTGGATATCTCAGCCAACTGAAAACAAATTTTCATCAAATAAACGTTGAATCCTTCTTAAAATTACATCCTCTTTCATACAATATATTTCATATCACAAAGAGGTTTCTCATTATCTCACTTAGGAATGTTCAAAACATGAATCCCCACCTCAACCAGTACTAGGGGAAAGGAAATTGCTACTTCAATCGGCCATACAACTGTATCCTTCACAAAAGAGCAGGTCTACTCTGCAAACTGAAAGCAAATGTTGCAAATCACAATCAGTCTGATTCTTTGGCTTTAACGGAAGTTGAACAGTCACATGACAAGGAGTTTTGTATCGTTAAAGGTACTAGCCCACATTTGCAAACCCACGAAAATCAAAACTGCATAAAACAGGTCCAATATGACTTCAAGTACAAGTTATAACAGTACACTTGTGTAACATACCTCACATGTCGCTCTTTGTCTGTACCATTCGATAAAAGAGAGAAAATCATCGTTTTAAAATCAATTTTCAAACCGGGTCAACCCGACCCAAAATCGAATTACGAGCGCGGGCTATAGCTACGTACATTGTACATGTAACACGTACGTGGACCGGAGCTAGCGAGTGTTATACGCATGCATACGGATTACGGTGCATTTTCATTTATTTTTATGAAAGTAATGGACTAACTGGAACGAAATTTTGCACAGGTGTTACTGCAATCATACCCAAACTCCATGCTAACTATGAGAGTCAGACCAATTGCTGCAGGTTTACAAATGTGGGCTAATACCTTTAAAATGTGACTGCCACTCTGCAGATCTATACAATGTACAGCGAATGTATCCTGGACAACGATTACAACAATCATCTTCAACTAGACCTCACTTCATGTATTTGTCAGGCATCATCTTTGTTAGATTTAAATTACTTGAAGGACAAACTTTTACTTTTTCAACTTGAATATTTTGGGTATATAGCGCTTACTCTATGCTTACGTGTACCATCCAGCAAGGATGTATCACATCAGTACACAAAATGGAAACAATGGGCACCACTTTCTTCACAGATAATAATGCTGTCTTCCACATTATTACAAATGAGAAATCAGAAAAATATGTAACAAATTCATAACAGTCTTATCCAGTGAGGACTTCAGGTGTTGTCTACAGTGTACAATGTACAAGTACAATGTACATACCACTGGATGTAGAATACAACGGTAAAATTCATGAGTCTACACATGTACAACTTACAGTACCGGTACCTGTGTACAATGTACAGTACTGTATGTCATGTTACATTTCTGTTTGAATTGCCTTGAAATTTGAGCTACCACAAAAAGACTCCCTCAGCTGCATTTAGTTTTTCGATCAGCCGTCAAAATTATTACCCTGAATTGCAATATGTGGAAATAATTCATCCAAAGACATCCTGCAAACCTTGTGACTGGATGTTGTACAATGGTGAAAAAGAAGGCTGAAAGCAATTTCTCAAAACTCACAGATGCACAGTCTACATGTTTTTAATCTAGTGTACTTACTGAAATGTGCCATACATGTACATTGTACAAATTGTAAATTGTGATTAATTAGACCTACATGTAATACTTTTTGTAAAGGCCGTGTCACACCTTTCCGGGCAAGCCTTGCGTGCAACTTGCAAAGAGCATTTTTGACTACCCGGAGGTCCCCGTAGATGATCCGCACACGACAGTACCTAGCATGTATCTCAACCGTAGTCGCCCGGAGGTGCGCACGCATATATTTTTACCTACAACCGTGTTTAGGCCCTGTCACACCTTTCCGGGCAATAAAGCTACTCGGACTTGTTACGTGTAGGGATTTTCTAGCATACCGGACATTCCTGAGGGCAGAAAGGGATTTAAGCGAGTCAGCGCATGTGTCTTACTTGCTGGACGCGTTCTACTTAAATTATACTTGCGAGTATACTGTGTGACCTTTGTACCAGTCGCGTGGGGGCTGACAACTCAATGAAGGAATTCCTCTAATGGAATGGCTGAAATCCCACAAAATTTCATTATCTTGGCTGCATACGGGACTGCGAAGTACCTGCGTGGGAGTTGCCTGGGAAGTGCTGCCGCTAAGGGCCTCCTACTGGCGTTCTGCGTGGACCTCTACGGGCATTCCCGCGACTCACCCGGAAAAAGTTTTGGTCATGTTCAAAACTTGGCTGCGGTTAAATCGGACTTGCGTGAGCACCTCTGGGCAACTACGCGCTAGATACTGTCAGGTGCGGACCAACTGCGGAGAGCTCCAGAGAGTAAATTTGTTCCCCCGTACGGTATGACAAGGCATGAATGAAAATTGCAAACATTCTTGTTCGCCCGCTGAAAATCTTTTACGTGCTGGAAATCACCTCCTCGCCACAAGCCCGCGTAGCTTGCCCGGAATGGTGTGACACGGCCTTAAGTAATATCAAGTTCATAAATTTGCTTTTAACTGAGACCCACTCTGCACTGCCTCTTGCCCCTCCCAAGTCCACCACACACCTTGAAGTTCAGCATACTGTAAAACAAGGAATGTTCACATGTATGCATCTTAATTTCGCAAATTTCGCGAAAGCCAAGATTCGCGAAATTAAAATGAACGCGAAAGTTCTTGTCTACACTACAAATGTATGTGCATTTAATGTGAGAAGCAACTCGCAAAAATTTCATGCCACAAAAAAGGCCATTGTTTCCAATTTGCAAAAATTTCATGGCACAAAAATATTGTGTTTTACTACAGTAAATCCACGCAGCAAGCATACAGCATGTACAGTATTCAAAATAAGGTGCTGTCATGATGTAGTGGTCTTTGTGTTTCTAATTTATGACCAACACACAGATCTTATTTAATTTTTTTTTCCCCCTACTGTAGCACGAAGTGAAATCATTTTGTAACACTTTATACCAATTTTGTAAAGTGAATCATTCTTTCAAACACATTTCTGTTGTTATAATGTTTTAACTGATGATGGCTTTTCGGGGAGGAGAGGGGTGGGGGTGTCTCCTTCCTAGCGTATGGAGCTTTTGAATAACATAATTTTTAAGCTGTGGTTGCGCAAAATGCATAAAAATTTCAACACCACAAAAATTCCATTTTTACAATATAGTACATAGTACACAGTACGTGGTTGCACCAACCTGCTCTTAAAATTAAGTGTACACATGCAATGTGACTGTGTCCATTGTACATGTATGTTCTACATACAGTAGACCTGTACAACTACAGTATGTACATGTACTTGTGATCATATCACAAGGAAGGTCTACAGTTTAAAAAAAAAAAAAAAAAATTGTAGATTTGCAGACAGGTACAAAATGTACATGTGTGACACACAAGTGCCCCTCAGATTTTTTAAATGCTTTATCATTTTATTGTTTTCATAGAGAATATGAATCTGATTACTGTACACTGTACATAATATGAAAGAGGTCAAAGACAAAGAAAAGTACATACAGTGTAGACTATCTCAGAATTATTTCTGTGACCCACAATTCTATTGGTCAAGTTTGAATTGGCTTTCAAATAGACAAAAATAAACATGCAGTGAGCTATTTAACATAATTAAGAAAGTTGTTGTAGGGAATTATAGGCCTTTATGCACCCAATTTTCAGTTGCTAAAAGGGTTAAAGAGCTCTTGCATATGGGCAGTCCTGTGAGGTTGTGTTTCATCATCTGATAGGTCTAAAAAAGCCTGCACAAGGGTTTGACCTCCCATGCCACAATTTGATCACGCACAAAAGCATCTATAGGTTTCTGAACATACTCTAACTTTAATACATGAAGCCGGCAGTCAAATTTTGGACAGCGTTATGGTCAAATTATGCCCCATGTACAATTGTACTTGTGGCTTGTATAGGTAGCGAGAATCCTGCGATCTGGTCAAGAGCTACGTGTATGCACTGATTTTTTTACTGGCCGCACGCTGAGTCATAGTGGTATTATCGTGCACCTGTAGCAAGAGTACAACTTGTACGCGCACTTGAAACAAAGGTTCACGCACCAAGCAAGAGTTCGTGCACTTGGTAGGAGACTCCTATTGGCTAAAAAATCATGCATCCATGCATCCAACAATTACTGGATGCATGGTTTTGATGATTTTCAGGCTCTCATCTAAGGCAAGCCAAAAGGAAATGCATCCAGTAAATTTGTCAATGGGCAATTTAATAAACATGGTAGATAAATGGGTTTTGGGCAAGAAAATTACCCATTACATAACACAGATGACGCACACATTTTTTTTTTTTTTTTTTTTTTTGTGCGTCAGTCGGAATATTAAGTGTGCATGCAGTAACGGTGGAATTTAGCCTTCGGCTAAACCCACTCAGCTTTGCCTCATTAAAAGTTGCCTTTCTTTACATGTATTATGCACACAATTACAACTGATGCCCTCAGACCGCCTGTGTGCGTCGCGTCATTTGTATAGCGTCTATTGACTTTCGCTTCCTTAACCAGGATAGTGCATTCATTTATAGCATGCATTACCAATATTGAATTGAGGAGACTCGGACTATTAAACATTAGTTACATTAGACTAGATTTAGGCCCTACTGCAGAATAATGGTAACAACACTAACAGTTACAGTTAGATAGAGCCACGGATGGAAGAGGGTTATTAATATATTCACCTCCACATTCATACCTGAGCTGCAGTTTGGGGATTATTTCAACAAGTAACAAGTAACAAATAACACTACAGAAACCTACCAACTTTGCATTCTACTTCTAAATCTACATAAATTGTATGTTGATAAGTTTACTAGGCCTACGTTAAATTCACATCTATTGACATTGTTACAATTTGTACGGTCTTACAATCACATGCTGCAAGCTAGTCTGTGATAGTGAACTTTATAGGTATAGGTTTGGCTTGAGCCCAACAGCAGCATGCATTTTTTTTTTTACAACATAATCTGTAACAGTTTATAGGTCCTAGTTCTGGTGTATCGTTACACAAAATCTCACAAAGCAGCATTGCACCGCCGCAAAAGGCTACACCGGCTTGCTTGCCTTGGCCATAAGCCATTGCATTCACTGTACGCCAGCCCGCACACAACTGCCTCGCCGATCGCCACCACAACAAAGAACCAATCGAATGGGCGAGCGGAGTGCAACGTAAAACAACCTCAAACGTACGAAACAGAACCCAGCGCAATACAGAACACCATACAAGATCTACACGCAGGCATTTTTAAACTCCTGCAGAAATAGGGTGCGACCAAATCATGTAAACTTATGCTCAATTCGAACTGTCTTGTGTGAATATGTCCTTACCCCTGATCCAAGGTTTGATCTAGAACATCCATGTGGTCGAAGTGAATGGGAAAAGGGAAAACGAATCAGGATTTCTAGCGGTGATCACGGGGCCAAACAAGTTGGTCATGTGAGCCAAACGCTGAACATGTGACAAATTCACATCAGTGTAGTAAATCGTGTGTGAAGCTGCTGGCGTAGCATTATGCAGGCAGGGCAGTACATGTACGCATAATACAGCATACATGCAACGCACTTTCCGGTGCATATCAAATCGTATGCAAAGACCACCCTGGAAGGCTAGGCGCGAGATAAAGTTAAACAAGAATATTAATCCGCAGTTCACAGGGGCTTTTTTAAAAAGAAAGTATTTACTTTGCATTGGTTAAGTTCGAGTATTTTTAATGTACAGCATACTGTGCGCTGAAATATATAGCAGGTCCATTTGCTATACCTAGAAATGAATGGGATATAAAAGATCCAGGATTATTTTACATAGGACGTATGAATAATTTGAATTCCTTTGTCGAGGGTGAAAGCTCCGTTTCACTTATGGAGGTGTTCATGAATATTCAAATAGATATCACCTGATACAGTATGTTGTATGTCATGTGAGCTAATGTTTTATTTCACACCCGGTAGCCCCCCCCCCCCCTTTTTTTTTATACAGTTTGTTATGCTTTGTGAGACACTAGGCCAACATGGTTTGTTTGTTTTTGTTTTGTTTTGTTGTTTTTTTTTTCATTTTCTTTCGTTCGTTGACTAAATATGATGGCACTGAAAGCGAAAGTGAAAAATCAAACCTTTCAATTCACACACGACATAAAATAAAAAGCAATAACAGTCATACAACACATAAGATTACAATGTATTTGCGAATGTGTATGCCACATATTAAATCAATTAAACAGCACGGACAGAGGCACGTAATGTCTCCCTCAATGGCCTACCACGTATGCCTATTAGGTTAAAGGGATAGTACAGTTTTGGTGGAGATGAGAATTGGGTTTTTAACTTTTTGCGAGATACCAAGAAAACACTTACTATATAGTACAGCACATACCATTTTAAGAGGTATTCAAAGTTTTATTTGATGAAAATCGGGTTTGGAATGACTGAAACATCAAAAAACAAAGTAAAACAAAGCAATTCTAATAAAGTGTGGGTCCCACACTTTATTAGAATAGCTCTTTTTTGATATCTCAGCCATTTCAAAACCAATTTTCATCAAATAAACGTTGGAATTCCTCATAGAATTACATGCTCTTTCATATCTTATAAGAGGTTTCTCATGATCACCAAAAAATGTTAGAAACCTGAAATTAGGTCTCAACCATAACTGTACAATCCCTTTAAGTGTTAAAAGAAACATAAACAGAATCGACTGTTAATCGTCACACTCTCACAAAGCCAATTCGATGACCACATTGGTTTGAATCACTTAAGTTTAAAAAAGAAGAAACAATTAGTTCCTTCATAAAGATGATGACAAGACCGATGAGTAGCAAAGGACCTATGCCTACAGCCTCAAACGAAGTAAACACACATGCATTAGGTTTATACGGAATAAACTATACGCAATTACAAACAGTCCATAATATTATAGTAAAATAATCTCATGGACACTGAAAAAGAGATAGGGCATATCTCTTCAGGGGGGGGGGGGGGGTGTGGCTCTAAATGATTTGGGGACACTCTCAGATATAGAAGACCGAGACAGACTGCTACACCCCTGGTGGTCTGTCCTTTAAGTATAATTATTATACTAGTAATACATATAGGTCAGTCAAATTTGTGTTTTAGGGAGGGTTACTGGATTCCTTTGGCATAAGAAACTTTAAAGGACAAGCCCACCTTCATATACATATGGATTGAGTGAATGCAACAATATTAGCAGAACACATCAGTGAAAGTTTGAGGAAAATCCGACAATCCGTTCAAAAAAAATGAATTTTTGAAATATCTGCGCAATGACTGCTGGATGGAAAGACTACTACAGTGTATGTCACATGCGTACAACACTATAAGGAAATTAAAAAGAGAATTTCACAAAACTTTACTTTTTGAAAAAAAAAAAGTGCACATTTCTTCGACTTGTAACTGACGTATGTTAAGGATAATATTATTCCCCCTGCCTTCTAAAGAGAGAAGTCGAGTGTTCTTTTGTTATGCGAGAAAGTGAAAATATGTTGAATTTTCTTTATTCTTTTTTATATCGTTGTACACATGTGACATCACAAGCTATAGTAGTCTTCTCATCGAGCCGTGACTGAGGAAAAAACTAAAAAAAACCAACAACAAACAAACAAAAAAACAAAAAACAAACTTTTGAACGGATTGTTCGTTTTCCTCAAACTCTCACTGATGTGTTCTACTAATATTGCTGCATTCACTAAACCCATGTCTGTGAAGGTAAACTTGTCCTTTAGTAATACTTATATATAGGTCAGTCAAATTTGTGTTTTAGGGGGGTTCTTTAAGCTTGATTACATTGTCTGTTATTCAAAGTATTTTGTTTGAAATATATGATGTATTATGTGTTCAGATGAATGTTTGATGTAGAAAAATAAAATATCCCAGTGGGAAAAAAATAACTTTAAGCTTGTTTGTTTGTCTATATCTCTGTCTGTTTGTATCTGTCTGTCTGACTGTTTGTTTGTTTGTTTGTTTGTTTGTTTGTTTGTTTGTTTCATTCTTTCTTTGTTTCTTTGTTTGGCGGGATGACAGGTTATGTGCATGATAGGGGAAACTTCTGTATAGGGTCTTTGATAAAAAAAAAAAAAAACTATTATAGGAAGTAGACCTATACAATGATTAGACCTATTATACTGATACCATGTAGGCCTATACTTTCATTATTGTTCATCAGCATGTGCTTTTTAACATTGGTGGCGCTGTTGAACAAGACAAAAGTCCGTGTATCTGTGCAAATAAATTCACATGGGAAACGGTACGTTCCTCTGAACGAGTTTGATGTGGTATGAGCGGTCAATCATAATTCAGAGTCGGAGGGTCCATTTTGGGGATCTCTGTAAGCGAGATTCACGAAAGGGCGTCTGCATCAGTATCTTTCCATTTCAATTTTAATAATTTTCAATAAACGCAGCATATGATAGAAACAGATCTATTCAAAATCAACTATCCATATGATTGAAAAAAAAAAGTTATGGAACTGATATTTTTACAGGGAAACACGCGGATACCATAACCTCACAACAAATGCTTTCCCATTGTCTTTGCCCACAGATTTCATTGTAGGGCCTTATTATTATTTTGGGTATAATTCTAATGAGCGATTAATTGCATTCTCTTTCAGGTCCTGAAAATCAGTGTTGTTATATAGGCCACTGAGTATTGCAAATTATCATATATTAATGCTATACATTTGATTTTAATTGTTTTTTAATTATCAAGTGAAGATTTGTGGACAAGTTAATGGAAGACGTATCGGTGAATGCATTATCTCGCCTGCAACTTTTTTTTCTTTTTTTTACGCTGGTGCGACTAAAATCGTTGATCCGTGAAAAACTGACAGTTTTGGAAATCCATGGTGGCTTTATTTTTTTTTTAGATTCACTTGAGGTCCAATTTTGATGAGTGTATACCATTTTGACCATTGCAGCTTCTTCCTTTGAAGGAATTGCAGATTGATTTTATTTTTGAATTTCTTTTTTATACATAAATGAAATACAGAGTCAATTGAACGAACTAATTAAGCACAGTATAATATGAATCTGACAGTCAAAACAGATAAACATTATTATTAATTCAAATTCATATCCAATATTTTTTTTCTAACACTTTAATTGAGCAGATCATCTGCTTATTCTCCAAGATTTTATATGTCCTTTGTAGATTTTAAAATGGCGTCCCTTTATGAATAGGCCGAATGTGTTGAAGGGTAACACTCCATACTTGTGAAACAAAGTGAAAATTAAAAAAAAAACAACAATGTGGTGCATTAGACATAAAAGCATGCACATGCTGTCTATACTAAGAGCCCTTGGAGCCATTTATATTTAAACATATCCCATCAGCATGAACACTCTTACTCACACTGACACTGACACTGACACTGACACTGACACTGAACAAGAAAAGAGGAGGAAATACAGACCGAAAGTTACACCGCATTCGTTAAAAGAAAGAAAAAGTTCACAGGAAAGGAACTTGGTCTGTATTTACGAAGGGGAGGTTTTAGAATTGATACCACTGTGTGCTGGTCATATAGTGAGATAGAGACTTAAGGGCCTATTATTATATATACATTTTGTATATGTATATAATTTACTATGTATGTATATGTATATATATATGTATATATATATATATGTATATATATATATGTATATATATATATATATATATATATATATATATATAATACAGAAGTATTGGAACAAGTTCACTCGGTTGACATCAGGTTCATCCGTGTTTTATTGCTACTCGGAGTTTCATGCCACCTTCATTTAGGGGCAATCATCGGGATGATTGCCCCTAAATGAAGGTGGCATGAAACTCCGAGTAGCAATAAAACACGGATGAACCTGATGTCAACCGAGTGAACTTGTTCCAATACTTCTGTCTAAAGCTCTTACTTTGAGGATATCGAGCACTCTTCATAGAAGGATAGAACCACCAAGTGTGTATGTATATATATATATATATATATATATATATATATATATATATATATATATATATATATATATATATATATATATTATATATATCCGTTTGGTATATATCCGTCGGGAATAATAAATGTAGTTTGTTGAGGATTGAAAAGTGCTCAAAAGTGCTCAATATAATACTATATATATGTAATGACGTCATCATAATCTCTTTTAACGGGGAAATCCAGTCCAAATATTAAGTTACAGTCTGATAAAAAAAAAAAAGAGTAAGATCTTTTGAGTTCAACGATAAAAATTTGACGGAAATCGGAAAGTTTTGCTAATTTCTGCAAAACAGTTCTTGTACAGTGGATATGAATATGCAAATGAGTTAGCTAACCATACCCTCACAATTTTTCTTCGATGGTGTGAAAAAAAAAATGACGAAAATTCAATGTTTCTGTCATTGAAGTCTGAAACATGATGTTATTCCTATAGTTGAATAGCAGTGATTAACATGTTTTAGGATTGCATAATAATTATGACAAAGATTAATTGCAGCACATCATAATTGTCTGCGTGTTCGTTGACGATAATGAAAACATGAAAGTTGGGTGTCTTTCGTCTTTCATACGACAAATTATTCTTTATTAACTTAACTAGCGGTCTAAAAGTGAAATTGTAAACTATTAGAAAATAAACAAAAGTATATGGTCCACGCTGTTGAAACGGAAATGTCAGTCTCAATCAATGTCGATAGTAAAACTATAGGTATAGTGTGCACTTAGGCAATCAGAATGTCATTAACCTGCTTTATATTGCAACTTGAAATATTACATTTCAATATAACAATGAAGAGCACATTAATAGATAGTACACTGAACTCGGACAAAAACAAAATATTGTCATTAGTTTTTTGACTAATTATTTAGGCTTTCAGTTCAACAACAACAAAAAAACGGATCAAGAATAAAAAGGATGAGGTAAGAATGAAGGAGTGAGAATTTAAGAGAAAGCGGAAGCGAAAAAAAGAGATTACATTAATTTCTGTGGTGTTATTGAATGACAATTTTCCTAATGCATGTATGATTAATTCATAGTCGTCGCATCACTGATCATGTCTTATCAAATGAACTTTAGTTCTTAGAACCTGCTACATATGCATTGAAAAAGAAAATGTGTGTTTGGGAATACGCTTTTTCCGCTTTGTCCTTTTTATTATTGTTTGTTTGTCTTTCATGATCACGATGGCAGACGATATTATGGGCATGGTTATTACGAAGACAGACTTTAATACTGAGCCTGTCCGGACAAAAAGGTACTGTAAAAATTGATATTTTCGCGCGAGTACATTTTCGCGCTCAACCGGGTAAGATGGATTTCGCGTTTTTTTCGTGTTTTCGTGTTTTTAATTCGGCGAAATCAGGACGTTAACTACTGGAACATAATAAATGGCATGCAAAAATATTCGCGTGCTTTTATTTTCGCGCTATTGATTATAGCGTCTGGTTGCGCGAAATGCGCGAAAATTTCCAGTTTTACAAAAATGGTATAATAGGTGTTTAAAAGCCCTAAAATAATTTTAGTGTATTTTCTCATTCAATA
This sequence comes from Diadema setosum, assembly GCF_964275005.1. Taxonomy (NCBI): domain Eukaryota; kingdom Metazoa; phylum Echinodermata; class Echinoidea; order Diadematoida; family Diadematidae; genus Diadema; species Diadema setosum. The sequence goes on from NC_092690.1 coordinate 12,822,683, forward strand.
CTGCTTCGTCTTGGTCTTCGAATCCTGATCTATGCATTTTCATAATGATTTTGTTATTGTAGTTACAGCTAGACAAACAGTATTCAAAATCTAGACTAATGTAGTTACTTCAGACCACCAGCTTTCATTCAAAATTCAAGTATGCCCAATGATTCACTAAAAAGCAGGAAAAATACTCGCGGGCTCTGAGAGCTTGTGACAGATATAGAAATTTGCAGTTTTTATACTTTCAGAAAAAAAAAATCAGTCAGATTATGCAAAGCTCAGGAGATGAAAATAGACAGGCGGTATCATAAATTCGAAATGTTCGTTTCGGAACTTCTGATGATGATCCAGGAATACCAACACAAGAGAAAATAGTGGCATAATGTTTTAGTTTTTGTAGGCATGTTCTAATTCTCGTATATCAGTATGCCTATAACTTGCGTATTTTTCGAATCACCCTGTAACTCAGAAAAGAGGAATAGAGTTGCTCGTCAGAGAATTCAAATTGTTTTATTGTTTGTGTGACAATGCGTTGATTTCTGATTACATAAAAAAAAGATATTGAAGAAGGTGGAGTCTACTACGAACGAAAGGAAAGGTTGGGGGGGGGGGGCCTTTTGTCCGACGTATCAGTAACTGCAGCTTTCTTCCAATCGCGCTTTTTTTCCTTCTTCTTTTTGAGGCTAATGCGCTGTCTCTGAATTAGCTGCAATATTATTGTTCTCTCCGACTTGTAATGTTATCGTGTGCAAAGAAGACAAGTGGTACTTTGATTACCGTCGGTTGTTGGCATTGATATGACTTGATTTGTCTTCTTACTATTTTTCTATCAATACATTGAACCTTGAAGAAGTATACAGTACGTCCCTGTTGCAGCTGCATGCTTTTCGCAAGAAGCTATGCTGGGATGGTATCTACGGTGACATCAAATACCAATTTACTGATGTAGCAAAGTGTATTGGCAGATAGCGAATATGATCAATGATATGATATTATATTCAGGTACAAAATTACTAGGTGCGTGACTTAATAGGCCTAAAAACCAGACCGGTGAATCTCTAGAATCTTGGATCCTACTGCACTGGGAGCTGCATGTTCCGTAAGCATTCGGATTTTCCTTTTGATACTTGGTACTTGGTACTTGGTTGAGATCCTCCTGAATACTCCCACTGGAGTTTTAACTGGAGGTGCCGAAGGTTGGACATTTAAACAATAATTATTCCATGAAGTAACATCTCTTTAGATTTAACTGAATCAGTTTGTGCGATTACGGAAGAAGGAAGTTCATTCCATATTTTTCATTGTGCGGGGAAAAATGAGTTCCTGTGGACTTCCAGTCTGGAGGATGGTACTTCGAACTGGTGAGAATGATCGGCTTTTAGAAAGCGGAAAATGTGTTACGGCCGAAACAGGTGTTCTCTAGCTAACAGTGTAGTCCACTGATGCTCGTTGCAACTTTATACGGGGGGGGGGGGGGGGGGGGGTTAAAAAGAAAGAAGAAAACAAAAAATAGAACTTGACACACGGGTGACATCACGAACGCGGGCATGCAGTCAAACTAAAAAGTTGTCATATTTGGCATAGCGCCATCTCGTGACATGAATTACTCACAGGAAATTCAAGATGGCCGTCAGGCTTACGCTGAGAAAAACCTTTATGGTGTTCACTGCTGTAAACACAGGCTCCTAAACTCTTACAATGAGAGTTTCAATTGCGCTTTTAGCCTGACTTCTATGCTTCATCATATCATCTTCGTGACTTACAGTTGTTGTAACGAAGACGAAGAAAATGGCCGAAAATCTCGTGAACGGTGATACTGAAAGTAAGTTCGCGTATTGAGTAACATGTCTGTTGCAAGCGTTTGCATACGTTCCGCACGTAGCATCGATAGCATGAACTCTGGCGGTGAACTGCTGGGCTCGCAGTGTGCGCTATTGGCGCAGTGTCAAAAGCTATTGAATTTGAAACCCATATTCAACACGAAAGTAATTTTTGAGAAACCTCTGCCGATACACACGCCACTTTCCCCAGTTGTACAATATGTATGCCGGTGTACTATTTTGTACACGCAGAAAATCATTAGTAACTGTTGGGCCTAGGATGTTCATGCTGAACTGTCCATTATTTTTTGTATCATTTGATTTGTGCAGACTTGACTGTTTGTCCAGTCAGTGTTGATGTGGACAGGAACTTCTATCTAGTCTAACTGTAAATTTAACTGTGACACTGTCACTAGGCTAGACACTGTATTTAAGCTGCACTTAGACAGATGTAACATTAAATGGTAGACTCTAGATTCTAGAACACGTAGAAGAAAGTCTTAACAAGTTTAACAATAACAGCACTTGCAAAAACAGTTAAGTCAGCTAGTAGACCCTAGTTGTATGAGTACCTATGTAGGCCCTAGGTCTAGAAATCTAGCCTAAATTAAATTCGGAACTGTCATTGTATACATAATATCTCACGTCTCAGTTTCTCTCCAACAATGTCATTGAAATGCAACCTTGGTCATACTGTAAGCACTGGTAATTAAATTATTGCAGTGAACATTGCCGAGTGCATACAGAAATGGGTTCTTATAATATCACTTCAAGATTTGCTCGCTACTCGTGCATCATATGCCTATGGCTATGCGTTCGTACGCGAACGTGAAGCCTGGGGTGGAGGCACATGTTCTGCTGATAACGGCCAGCAACAAATGTGACCAAACTGATTAAAGTGATTAAAATTGTCAAAGTAGGCCTACACTGGCTTCTAAGTTCTGTTTTACAATGCTTCTGGACCCCGGCCTGTTGTTAGAAACTCAACATGCGATAAAACGCAAGTATTGCTTACAGCTTTGCATTAATTTGATCAGAGTGAAATGCACATTGTTGCGCTTGATCCATTTATCAATTTTAAAAATTGCATTTGTTCGAATGCAGATAAAAATCCTTTTTCTTTTTAGCAATAGACTTGCCTGTAAACGCAAAGTAGCATCGATTTGGGGGATTCTTTTTGATTATTTTGAATTGCATTTAAATGCACAATCTCTGACAATGGGGCCAAGGAGCATTAACCAGAATCCAGCTTTCCATTAGATTGGTTGGCTAATTTCAGCAGATGGTTGTGTGCGCACGCACACTTTAATATAATATTATTGGGGAGTAGGAGCGAGTAGCAAATGAGTGATACGTGTGTAGCAGAGACTCCAACCCAAAGCACCTTCTGATCTGGAGATTCTCCTGCCTGAAACCCCTAGCAAATGGGAGACTCCAAGTTGATGTGTGCGAAGCGCCAAGTTCCTAGGGTTCTAGATGCTCTCTGGTGCTATCTAAGGCTTATCTTTTCAACATACAATAGCAATAAGTAAGAAATCCTTTCAAACGGGAGACACAGAGCCAGGGCGGGAGAAATTAAATCACAAGCGGGAGAACGGGAGATTTTGCAAAAATGGGTTTTCGGCGGGAGATCTCCCGTCCAAAATGGGAGAGTTGGAGTCTCTGGTGTAGGCGTCTACTGTATACTATAGCATTGTCTGTGCCATTATGTGGCAATGATTTTTGTAATGATGGTGGAGTTGGATTGCAATGGCATCGTTGAGAAGCCGAGACATGTAAGAATAGGTGTAACCTTGTTATATCAATGTGTCATTGTAATGCTTTTATCCCTGAAACGCCTGGATAGCCAGATTTTGTAAAGGCACAAAAGCAAGTTAAAACTCACATCTGTCTTCAGGTAGAAATTTAAATCCTTACAAACAGTTGATATGTCACAACTACATGTAGCTAACACTGAAATTTCATGTCCATCTGTGGGCCCCATTCTGTCTAGGTTATCTACACTTTCTAGACTTTTTTATAGTGTGTACGGATAAGTTGGGCCTACAACTACTTTTATGTAGAATCTACATGTACATGTAAAAGATATTTTAGGTCTAGACATCTACAAGATATTTTAGGTCTAGACATCTACAAGATATTTTAGGTCTAGACATCTACAATGTATGTGTAGACTTTACTCTCTGGTACACTTGTGGATTTTTTAGTGCAATAACATGTACAATATGTAATACAATAGTAGGTCTGTAGAAAATAGAATCTGGAAGAAATTAGATTTACGCACAAAATTGTTTCGAGCCTTTAGTTTACCAAATACAATAGATGTCAGTTGTACAGTATACAGTTAAACTCGCATAAGTCGATCTTCTCATGACTGAGCAGAACACATCGACTTAGGCGATTTTCGACTTGTGCGTAAGTCGAAAAAAATCGACTTACAGTTTCACCACAGGTACATACATGTATGTTTAATGTACATGTATACATGTTGTCTACTCTGGAGCCAAGAGCTGGAGCGGTGTGCCGCAACACGGGTCGCCCAGCAGGGCCGCGGCTAACTTTGCATGGACAGTGCATTAGTATTGGCACAGGTCCGATTACTTTACACCTTTGTTAAACCTTGGGAAAGTGAATATGAACGATATTTGAGCAGTGATTGATTCCAGTTTACCATACCGTGACTTGAAATGCGTGTAGAGGTGCAATTCTGATTTACCCGTGCCCGTAACTTTCCCCCTACTTTCCGCTTTGAAAACTCAGCAGCTTCATCCATTATACCACTCCACTGCACAGCGCTGCAAATGCCATGCTACGTGTACACTGCAAGCTCAATACTGTACATCTAAATGAACGCATGTGTACTGTACGAACGCTGTACGTACGTAGTGCGACAGCTGACAGGGCTGTACTAGCGGACCTCTAAATACGAAGAGAGTTAAACGATCCCATGCGATCGCTTTGAATTTTGATTTTAGATCATTTTTTTGGTCACCTCAAACTCATCTGACAAACAAAATAATGATGAGTAATAAATAATGAATAATAAATGACAGTGATTTATTACACAATAAAATCTTATTCGACTTAGGCACAGTGAATTTAATGGTTTTTCCGTGAAAGTGTTCATGGAATTTCATCGACTTAGGCGAGTATTCGACTTACAAAATTCGACTTGTGAGTGAATTAATACACGTACGTCAATGGGGAAAAATCGGGACTTTTTAAAATCATCGACTTACGCGATTATTCGACATATGCGACGTCGACTTAGGCGAGTTTAATTGTATATGGATTTGAGAATTCAGAGTTCAATCTGATTTCAGACTTTTGTACTCTACCCAAAACCCCTCCTTTTTCAGACTTTGCCAATGCAAATGTATTGAAGTAATCACAGCCTGCTGCACTTCACACATTTTTTTTAAAAATAATTTTCTGCAAGTACTTTCACACCCCTAATTTCTTAATGTCTTGTTGAAGTGTCATGCTGATTAATTCATAAAAGGAACTATGAATGATGTACATGTACATTGTACATGGGCATTGTCTACAAAGTACATTGTACTCTACGGTAGTGTTTTTGTGAATATGTACAGTGTGCACATTGCATGCATTTTGTGGTACATGTTGTAACTAGGAAATGCAGCGATGTGATTGTTGAAAGTTGACACTGACACGTTTGAGACATGAGCAAGTTTTCAACTATCACTCAATACTGAAGCTACACATGTACACCATTTGTAGATGTGAGGTTTATGATCACTGACCTCCCTGCCCCTTTGAATATGAATGTGAAAGTGCTCTGCCAATAGGTAACTAAAAAAAAAAAAAAAATGAACTGTTGATGTACATTGTATACATTACATGTTGCTTGCCTTTTGGTATTGCAGTACAATGTACGTACACTGTATAGAGACCTGATAATTCTGAATTCCAAGATTTTTTTCTGTAGATCTCCCATCTTGTATTTAGATCTACAGCTGTAGTGGTACTAAGGGTATAAAGTTGGTATGAAGGCTTTTTACTGCATGGACTGAAGATATCTGACCATTGTATTAATATCCAGAACATGCTCAGTACTGTAAAAGTGGAATTTTTTTCGGTATTGATTGAAATTTCTGCACATATTGCGCAACCAGAAACCAATGGGAAAATAAAAGCACCAAATATTTTTGCTTGCCAGATATGTTTTTGTAGTTGATTTCATGATTCCACTAAATTAAAAACGTGCAAAGCTCATCATTCCTGGCTGAGCGTGAAAAATTACTCACATGAAAATATCCACTTTTACAGTATTCTTGTTTTGTTTTTGAACCGCAGTTGTGATACTGCATCTTTCCTATTGTACAAAATTAGTGTACATTTGCTGTGATAGATAATCCACATGTGATGGAACTCACCTACAGTTGATTGGAATTAGTGCCAAAAATGTGGGGGGCCAAAGTGGTGACACCTTATGTATTCCTTTGTATGGTGCACCCCCCCCCCCCCCTTCCACAGGCCATGGCAATAGTTTGCACATGGAAAATATTTCTCTTGAGTAGAGGTGTTAAAAACACATACATGTATACACATGTGCTGCAGAGACTACATTTTGTACAGACATCTGTATTATGCAGCCATAGTGCAGGCCTGCACAGTGTCATAAAGATGCCAGGTTCATTTGACCCGTAGTACAGTATGATTCCGTTTTTAATATCCATCTGCTTTCAGGTGTGTATGTGTGATGTGTGTGTGTGTTGTTGTTATGTACAATTGCCACATACATTGTACAGTATGTCACCACAAACAACAACAACAAAACCATACATTTATCCTGTTATAGATAGAAAGCTCAAGTTCAAGCTGAAAATATAAGTTTTAGACCACAGATAGTTTCAAAGCTACTACAAACTGTACATAGTGAATGACACCTAATAATCATGAACATAGTGTTGTTAATTAAAGATGCTACCTGTACAATATTCAAAACAAGTTTTGTGCTTGTATTATACCATTATTATTCTGTGCTCTTCATTGATTCCCCCCCCCCCCTTCTCTTGCAACAGTGACATAACAACCATGATTTAGCGTACATACATGTACATGTACCGGTACATGTACTTGTAGCAGGCCTGATGAAGTAAACAAAATCTCTCTTGGCATGTTTCAGGATTAGCATGCAGGGAGTAATTAAGCTTTAGAATGCCAAGCCCCATCTATGTTGAAAAACAAAGCCATGGTTACCATGTTGTCTCTTCATACAATTTGTATGTCTGCACCACTTTCAATCATAAAAAATGAGAAAATTTGTTGCTGTCATTTTTTTTTTCCATTTCACATGTCCATACATGAATTATGATTGTACGTGTGATAGCATACATTGTACTTTTGCTACAGTGTCTGTAGTTTCCAAAGGGGATGATGGGTATTGTGTACAAACTCACAACATAAAAGTTACTAATTTGTATGTGTCATGTCTCATTTGACCCAAAAGTTTGCAAAGTGCATCGATATATATTTGATACAGAAGTTGTAAATTTATGCACACTTCAAAATGAGGACGGACTGATTTTGCTACAACACACATTTCCCATAGATAGACACATGCCCAAGTACTGTATACTTGGGACTCATCCTCAACGGGTTAATAGATCTATTTCTAGTAATGTATTGCATGGACTGCAAACAATTGTGTGCTCCTGATGGCACCAATCTGCCATTTTTTGTTCGATTTTTGAATTTCATGATTGCAATTTGTCAGGGCATTTATCTAACTACACCTATTTACAACTAATTGTAATTTTATCCTTTGATGCTATACTCTCACAATTCAGCTTCAGTGCCGAGTAGTCTACTGACGGTGAACTCTTCTCTCTTGGATACGGCCTTTGACCCGGCAACAGACATCGATGGGTAGGTTGCAGATAAGACTTGATGAGTGACTTCAACTTTGTAGATATTCTAGTGTATGAAATGGACAGTATCGCCCCCTTCCATCCCCCGTCCCACTTTCCCCTACCCCATCCCCACCCTCACCCAACAGCTAACGGCAGAAGCCGTATAAGTTCCATCAAGGATTGTTAAGAAAGTACGGCCTCGTGAAAACCATATGATGAGTTTTTTTTTTTTTTTTTTTTTTGTGAATGGTTTGTTTTGTTTCTTTCCCATGTCTGGGCTTGTCTTAATGAAGCACTGCATGTGGACAGAGAACGTGTCAGAGCAGTAAGTTTTGAAGGACTACCACTGATGGTAACAAAATGCTGAAAAAAAAAGTTCCAAATTTAGAGTATGGGAAGGTCAGTCTATTTGTGTGGGGGGGGGGGGGGGACAAATTGTCAGCCATTCTTTTCTTTTTTTTTAATGTGCTTGATGACCACATTGGTCCAGTACTGAATATTTGAATCACGTTCTGTTTGAAGTTTCCCAATATGTTCGGTTTGTGCCATGGAACAAAATAGATTTGGGTAGTTTCCTTCATCGTTTGTTGCTAGAGATATGTGACAGAATAAAAGAGAATCAACTGTTTTACAGTGGACCACACAAGATAGGGCTTATCACATGTATGAACTATTTATGAAAATTTTGCTTGAAAAGTGCACTCATTGGTAAAATACTAAAGATGAAATGGGGCTTGCTTTGAAGAGACACACTCAGAAAATCTTGGGTTTATGTTATCTGACACTCTACATATATTTGTGTATAAATCAGTGATTGGTTCCATCAGCTTCACACATCCTTTCCTTTTCGTTAATTAAGTTCTCCACACAAATGACATTTGTAACATGTGTGCATGTAATCTACAGATCAAGGAATAGTAATAATTTGTTTATGAACCTGCAAAAAAAAACCACCCAGATTTTTAAGAATTTATCAGTACCATTATTTTCTTTATACATTCTTTATACATTGTTGTAAGTACAGTGAAACCCCGTTATAACGAGTTCGGTTATAACGAGGAACCGCTTATGACGAGGTGATCGCGTCGGTCCCGTTTTCCTTTGCGTGTAAACCTATGGCAGAACGAATCGGGTATAACAAGTTCAGTTACAATGAGATTCCGGTTATAACGAGGACATTTTCGGCTCATCATGATACAGAAAAACATAAGAAATTTGATCGGATATAACAAGGTACCATTTCTTGACTTGCCGCTTTTCAAACACGAGACAAATGAAACATTGAAAATCGAATTCACGCTATCCATGTCTTTTTCCCGTTTTGCAGAGAACGGTTCCTTCCATGTTTTCTTCTAAACCACGCAAAAAAAAAAAAACAAAAAAAAAAAACCCACATTAATACCATTCGATGTTCCTACTAAATTATTAAACATAATCACTCGATTTTCTTTTACGCAAGATCACACGCGTGCGTAATGTTTTGCAGACCACAGCGCAACAAGGGAAAAAAGATAACGCACTCAAAAACTTTTCATGTACAGCTGTAGCGACACTCGTGGCAAATATGGAAATTGGAATGCGTGTGCAACTCAACATTATATCCTTTCCATTTGTAGTCCCGACTTCCAGTCCTTTTGCTGGTTAGCAAATACGAGTGTATGATTATAGCCGAAATAATTAATGAAATCGCGATCTCGCCTGGTGACAGTAACGTAAAAAATAGTTGAATAATGCAATCCTGTCGCAATTTTTTTAAGAACGGATGTATACAATGCGAAGGGATTTTCGGCAGATGATAAAGAACGCATCTTTAATCCTTTCGGGCGAAACGATAATACATTGTATGAGATTACAGCCGAAATGATTCATGAAATCATCGCATTCCCGCTGGGCACCAACAGCGTAAAATAACCTCGCAAGTTACGGTAAACTACGCACAAATGTTACTCTGAAATCATTGCGATCTCGCCGGATGACAGTAGCGTAAAAATAGTTGAATAACGCATGTTTAGCTACTTAATCGGTGTTCAGAAGAAGAAACAAACGTATTTAACAATTTGAATAGATCTGGGTTTGTTCATTATCACAATTTTAACAACGCATTTCACAATGAAGATTTTTCTTTCTTTCAAAATGGTCTACGAGTAACAGATTTGGGTAAAAAGGATCACAACCTTCTAAATTCAATCCTGTCGCTTATTTTTCAAGCATGGACGTACAAAACGCGAAGAGATTTTCGGAAGAAAATGAACAACGCATCTTTAATCCCTTCGGGTGCAACGAACATACATTATATAAGATTACAGCCGAAATGATTCATGAAATCATCGCATTCCCGCTGGGCACCAACAGCGTAAAAATACCCCGCAAGTTACGCTAAACGACGCACGAATGTTACTCTGAAATCATCGCGATCTCGCCGGATGACAGTAGCGTAAAAATAGTTGAATAACGCATGTTTAGCTACATTTGTACTTAATCGGTGTTCAGAAGAAGAAACAAACGTATTTAACAATTTGAATAGATCTGGGTGTGTTCATTATCACAATTTTAACAACGCATTTCACAATGAAGATTTTTCTTTCTTTCAGAATGGTCTATGAGGAACAGATCTGCATAAAAAGGATCGCAACCTTCTAAATTCAATCCTGTTGCTTATTTTTCAAGAACGGATGTACAAAACGCGAAGGGATTTTCGGAAGAAAATAAACAATGCATTTTAATCCTTTCGGGCGCAACGATCATACATTGTATAAGAATACAGCCGAAATGATTCACGAAATTATCGCATTCCCGCTTGATACCAACAGCGTAAAAATACCTCGCAAATTACGGTAAACAACACATTTTATACAATGTGATTTTAACATGATATAGGCCTATACTTCTCAAGAACATAACGTGCACTATTATGCGAAGAGATTTTCGGAAGAAAAATAAAGAATTAACCTATTTCAACCCCGACATTTTCGCCTAATTCACAGATAATTTCCCTTTATTCTCTCGATAATAATGATCCATAATTGTGTAATAACAACGCAAAGGATGTTCTTAACTTTCATTGTTGGGTATATTATGACGTCGTGCTTATGTTTTTCTTTGTTTTTGATGCGTACGGTTATAACGAGGTACCGGTTATAACGAGGTAATATCGCCGGTCCCACGGACCTCGTTTTAACGGGGTTTCACTGTAGTGGTTTAGAAAATAAAAATGATAGACCCATATCAGCTGATCAGTGTTTGCTTGAGTTCCTTAAGCATTCTCAGGTTGGTCCAAGTTGTTGTTGTTGTTGTTGTTGTTTTTCACCGTCCTGTTTTGCTTAACCCATTAAGGACGAGCTGATTTTGCAATAACAGGCATTTCCCATAGACATAGCACACTTGGGACTAATCTTCAATGGGTTGAAATATTTGTATCTTTCTAAACTGTTGACATACCATGTACCACCCTGACCTTTCACCTCGCTCCAGCAGTGACGAGAAGGCCAAGAAGAAGTCCCATCATGCCGAGATTGAGAAGCGACGGAAGTGCCGCCTCAACGAGTGCATCAACAAGCTGGTGGAGGTTCTGCCGGACAAGGACAGCAAACGAGTGGGTGTTCTTGGCCATCATCTCTTCTTTAACAGGGAATGATAATCAACACTGTAAAGCCAAAAATTTTCACATGCGTGAAATTTTCGCTGATGTCATTAGGAGTCAATATTCACAAAATTAAAATGCATGCAGGAGTTCTTGTCTACACTGTATGCATTGAATGCCAGTGGTAATTCATGAAAATTTCATGCTGCAAGAAAGGCCCCCCCCCCCCCCAAAAAAAGAAAAAAAAAATTACAAAGGTACCGTACGCAACGATACCTTTAAAAATAGTGATTCAATCCAAATACAGTTTCAGGGTATGAAACTATAACTCATTGCCCACATGTTACAGAAAACCCCATGCGATTTGCTTCAGTGGTCAAAGAGAAATGAGAAATTTTGTAGAGCATGTCAGAAATCTCTTTCCTCCAAGTTCTGTCTATTGTGTTCACACATTAATTTGCATTTCCAAGAGCATTCAAGTGCTAAACTTGGAAGAATCAGACTCATGACATGCTTTACAACAGTCCACATTTTTCTGTGACCGCTTAACCAAACTGAATGGGGTTTTCTGCAAGATAGAACTTACATGTTATATTTTAAGACCCTGAAGTAGCATTTAGACGGTTTAATCATATTGGGTGTTATCAATGCGAAAAGTGGATTGTAATTTTTTGGGGGACATACTGTATATGGTCAGTTTTACAGTAAAGGGTGTAACTTTGATGTGGCAAGGGTCAAAAATTAAAGTTGTGTTTCCATTTTTATCTTTGCCTTTATTTTATATAGGAATGTCTATATTTTCAATATTTTGTCATTCCAGAGCTTAATTCTTAGGCTAAATATGAAAAATGAAGTGACTATTATGGAATTTTAGATAAATTTAGGTAAAAACAACAAGAATGTTTTGGTCACCCACAGCAACCAAATGAAGATAAATGGTGGAGGTAATGCAACTTTTCATTTGCTGTGAACATATATTTGAAATATCAAAACACTTTTCCCCCAACAGATATTCGCTCTTGCAATTATTTGGATGTGAACTTCAAATTTCAAGGTAAAAATGGTACCTGACAAACTATTTTTAAGTTAAAAGAATGTTCTAGAAGCAAGAACCACTCTAAACATAGCCCTAAATTATCTCTTGGTAAAACAAACATTTATCAACCCAAATCCCAAAGAAATTTGATTATTTTTGACAAAGTTGAAATTTTCAGACTTGTGAGTTTCGGAGGCTTCAGTTAACAAACTAGTGTGTTTCGGAGGCTTCAAAACTGCTAACACAAAGTTCTAGTCCTGTATTCACTTAAAATAATAAAACTACAGTAAGCAACTATCACTACATGCTAGAATAAGAACAAGGCATCAATAAAATGTGAATAACAGTATACAGATGTACATTTTATGGCAGTGCATAATGTTTACCCTTCATACAAAATGTACAGTTTATTAGTATAAGGAAATTGGCTTCCACAAAAGTGAATAACCAACCGTGTACACTTTGAGCAATGCTCAGTTCGAATTTATGACATTACATGAGGCAATATGATTCTAAAGGAAACTGCAACAGTAGCAATAAAAGTACACTGATTAGGAACATCTTTTTTTTTTTTTTTTTTGCGGCTTAAAGTTAGCAGCAACGCATGTTTCGGAGGCTTCATCATGACTGTTAACATGCAAAAATGGTCCACTTTAAGGTGATATGAAGTACATTAATGCAGCTGATTGTTTCCAAATAACTAACAATGTTGTAACATGTAAAATAGTATTTATTTGTATGCAGAAAAAAGACTTTCCAACACATATGTTAAGAGACAAAGAAAAATATTTTAAATCTTTATGCTCAGTTGTATACATACACTGTATTTGCATATCCATGACTTTGGCAATGCAGAACATGATTAGGCTACACACATGAACAGCTGTATGCATTTGTCAAACTTTTCATCATAATGCAGTAAGAATTACTTTCAATGAGTTAGAACTGTAGCTATAGACTTCATGCAAAGATTATGTTTGCTTGCTTTATAAGTGCAGTTTGTGGGATGTATATTGACATAAACCACCCATCATAATTGTTTTATAGTACATATACATATGTACATGTGAAATCAATTTCAACTGTTGATGAGAAAGGGATAGAAAATAGACTATGTGATGGCATGACGGTTAGGTTACAACATAGCATTGTAAAATATAGAAAGGGGAAAAAAGGTTTATAAACATTCTTTTGCATATGACCATGCCTGATATCCCCTACTATAGCTATCAAATGCAGTGATCATGGTCATAGAACAGCAATCTTTAACACCGATCAGCCATTCCATGTAAGGGTCATCATCAAACTGTCATCATCAAAATGGAGTTGGAATAATCAATATATTGGTGATACTATCATGGAGCTCAATAGAAATTGAAATGGTCAAGATCCCAGTCATCTTTTTGAATCACCTGTTGAAAAGATAAATGTACATACCCTACCCATGACTGTGTACGAATTTGAATTACAAAAAAAAAAATGTTGACCAAATGTATAGTTCCCTATAATATATGATAGTTAGAATTTTACTTTCTTTTTCTGTGGTATACAAGTCACCCTGTTTCATATCACTTTATTTTTCTTTTCTTTTTTTAATTCTTCAAAGGCTTTTTTTTTATAGTTATTTTATAAAATTCCAGTTTGTGTGACTCCTGTGACAACTAGGAGGCCTGTTTTTGAAGGTACACATTGAGAAATTGCTAACAGAACTTTTACTGTTTCTAAAAATGACAACCTTTTTAGCAAAAAATTAAAAAGCAGCAAATGTGTTTAAATATCTAAGTTTTTTAGAAACCCACAAGTTTGTTTTAAATAGTTTATAAACCCACAGACTACAGTTTTAACCCTTTGAATTTCAAAATAGTTAGGGGCTTGTAACTTTTTCCAGAAAAGCCAGGACTAAACAGATTATAAAGATTTCAATCATTTCAATATTGTTCTTCATGAACATAACTTCTCCCGTCACCCACCCATGTAAACTACATGTACCCCATGGCAACAGGCTATTTATAAGTAGAGGTCTATATGTCATTTATAAACAATCCTATCCCAACCATTACTGTCCATTTACTGCACTGAGAACTACATCCGCAAACATGTCATAGAGTCTCACACATGTGTGCGAAGAGATGTTTCGTAACACAAGTTACATTTTGTTTAATCAAAAATAGTCAAGTGGTCACTGCCAGCATGATAAAGTATGAAAAATAGGGTATAGTATCAAGATTGTGTTGCACCTTGCATGCCTCAGATGTGACATACAGATTGATATGAAAACCTGTCTGAATGAAGTAATCAAATGTCAAAATTCCAAAATAGTACCCTGTGATCCAAGTCACACTGGTCTCACAGAAATGATAATCTGCAAGATGTTAGCTATTTTCAAATCCAATCACAAATTTATTGATTAATTATTTTCCTCCAAATAAATATTGGAAATGAAAGCCAAAGAACTTGTTAAGAAATGGAAAGCTGAAAAAGTCAAGATTTTAGTATGGCAAAAACAAATGCCATGTGAGTAACAATGGAATGGATTTGTCAATGGGTTATAAATGGACATGTAAAAGATTGTGTTTCGAAACTATTACACTCAGATTATAGTGAGTCGAAAGTGTAAAAATCCAAAAAGTATTTTCCACCATTTGCTCTGGATCATGCATAAAAGATACAACCTTAAATTCAAAAGTAATATATTTCTTAGTTAAGTGTATGCTTCCCTCTTGAATAACCATCTATTAAAATCCTTGAATCTTCAGGACAGGAATAGCGTTCAGTTCTTTAAAAAAAAAAAAAGTGTATTTAACACTAAATAATCAAGTAATTGTTTGGTCTTCATTATCAAAGTCTAACCAGTCAAAAGAGTGATACAAATATGGTCACAACACTTCAACTTCTCTCAAGAGTAAAAATGAGTTATCCAACTTAAGAACATTGATATATCCATAACTACTTGCTTTGTTGCACTACTGTTGCATGATGTGGGCATGCACGCAAGCTGGAAGTCACTTTCATTACTCACAATATCTAGCCTGTTCCATTGTTTCAAAAGGAAACCTACAAAATAAATGCTTTTCATACATTTAAACAACTATCTACACCTTGCTTGAGGAATCATTAAGTCTCATTCAGTCCAAACAGTTATTTGATAGACTTAGAATTACAAAATTGTAATCAAAAGATTCCATTTACATGCTGTTAACATAAAATGAAGCCTCCGAAACATCTGGAAAATTAATCTGGTATGCCTTATGTTTTTATGAAAATCATGTATGTTATGTAGAAAGTGATGGGTAAATTGTGTCTTTTTTAGTTGATGTACACTGTTTAAACATAATTGTGGGGCAACATCCTCATCTGCTAATATTTTATTGCTGAATGAAAAGGTGAGTTATGTGTGACACGTCTGCACTGTTTAAGAAAAATAGGTGAATCGTATAGTAAATCTATATTGGTGAGTAAACAAAGCAGCCAGAAAACTGAATGTGATTAAATATCTTTAGATATGTCATAAGCGATCATTGGGTGGGTGAACAATAAATCTAATTTGATTTTGTCCAGAGAAAATCACAAAAATGCAGTGTTAACATCCTTTTGAAGCCTCCGAAACCACTTTTTCTCTATAAAGTGTATTAGCTCAAATAATTATTGCAGTATCATAATGTTTTTATTATTTTTGTTGTCTGTCCATATCTGTTGATGATTTCATGGCATAATTTGGGGCAGACACTCAAAGAATTTATCAGAAATTTCAAATTAGACGTTTTTGCTGTTTCGGAGGCTTCATGCGTCTCGGAGGCTTCACGTGTTAACGGAAAATTTGTATTGTCTCCTATTTTCAGAGAGTTTGGCGGATCTTAACTATTTTTGGTCTATTAGGTTAGGGCCCCATATCCTACATTTTGACATATAGATTAGGTCGCTTCTCTTATCTATATTCATATTATTTGACTAAACACTTTGTTTCGGAGGCTTCAAAACTGCTAACGGAAATTTCACTTGATGGAATAAAATTATCACAAAATTTCAAATAGCCCTAGAATCAAGTAAACTTTGATGTAAGTCTAAAGTTTAGCTGTACCTTACTATTTTCAGCATAAAAGAAAGTAACCAAAACACATCCACTGATCATTACTGTCCATCAAAGTTTGTAAACAATTGTTAACGGAAAATGAAGCCTCCGAAGCTTCAAATTTGAAGTCATAGTATTCTAAAATAAAGGGCCAGATACAAACCAAACTAATTTGGTCATTTCAATTGACCATACAACTATGCTTTTAACATAAAAAATTAGATCTCTGCAGTTGCTGTAGAAAATTATTAAAATTTCAAAAATGTTATATAAATTTCAAAGCAACAAAATAGTCATTTTTAGGGTACATATGTGACTGTCAAAACAAAACGCATCAATACCTGGACCTGATTATGCTACCCAAGGTGGCTACTCATAAGGTGACTCACATGGGAAAAAATCTTTGAGATCTGTAAATCTATGTGTTCAGGGTGGGCCAAAAGGCTAAAAATTGAAAGTTACACCCTTTACCGTAAAACTGACCATATGAGTACAAGGAAGCTGCCTTTTCAGTAGTAGCTCTGTAGGTAGTGTGCACTGCAACAGGAGTGTAATTTATGCTGGTCTGCTTAAAATCATAGTCATGAAATTGAAACATTTCACTGTAAAATCTATGATATTTGTTAATAGCTCAACAATAGTGACTTTTCAACAAAATTTTTGGAAATGAAAAATGGTCAGTGCAGTATTTACAGCCTCATTTTCGTATGGGTGCATACATCCTAGTTGAGAGACTACTCACACATATGTGTAGTCCGTAAAAAATTTGCCCACTCAATGCAGAATTTCAGGTTGCTTATGCATTTATATTTAAAAACCACTCACAACTATTATTCAATGCCCTATGTCCGGGGGAATAACAGGACATCAAGCAGAAGTGTGATAACCATGGACTGCATTTACCTCACAGCAGACTGCGAACTATTCCAGTCTTAATTTTCATGATTTTGATTTGATGTTGTGTTACCTGAAAATGAACTGAAAATGAGTTACTAGATACAGGTGTACCTGTATCGAAGAGTGCAACTCTGATCATGAAACTTGATAGATAACCACAATTTAAGCAGCTCAGAAACATTGTCTTACAAAGAATCATACCTGTGCAAAGTACCCACAATTTACTTTACATTTACTGTCAAGAGATATGTGCAAAAGGATTGATGAGTTGCTAACTTGTCCACATACTTGTCTACTTGTTGGAGTGAAACCACTCAGTATCTGTATAGGTTGCTGAATGATGGCCATGTATCATTTGATAGGAGTAGGGGTTCATGGTTTGAGGCAGAAGCATTTACTATCTTACAAGGTGAAAAGAAATGGACCCAATGTTTTACTGGGGGAAAAAAAAAAATGAAAAAAGATTTGATAGCGAAGACCTTTTTATTTTCATTTAATTAACATGAGTAGGAGTTCCTGGCTTGAGACAAATGCATTTGCGCGCTTGTAGTAATTCAAAGGATTATAGAGAAAGTGGAAGACAGGATAGTGAAGGGAGAACAGTTTGTTTTGTTCTGTTTTTGAAATGCCTCAGCTATGATTTGCCAGGTGCATCATGTGTTTGGGTTATCAATGTCTGTCTGCCCACCTGTCTGTCGGTCTGTCAGTCTGTCCATAATCAGTTTATGTTGACAGGGACTGACTTGAGGCATATGGTAGTCTGTACACTTCAAAAAGCGGTGATGGGGCAACCAACAGGGTACCCATTACATAATATCATTGGGAAATACTTGAATGATTCAGCTTCGTAGGCATGTCAACTCTGACTTTTAATGAAGAGATCTGATTTTGGGACAGGTCTGTTTAGTAATGTTGCACCCTAGTTTCAAGACAAAACAATGAGACAAGAGCAGTAACAATAGAGTCATCATGCATTATATGTGGCATCATTATTCTCTCTTGTAAAGAAGACTTCCAGTGCATTTTTTTTTTTAATTTGGAGGAATGAACTTCTTTTGCCTCAGGAGAGTTTCATATCTTTGATAATATAGCTGAGCCATACAGTATAAAGTATTTTCTTCAGTGTGATCATAGTTTGCCTTTACAGATGACTTATTGACGTTCTCGTAGCCTTGTGCTCAAGCTTTCATCAAACCTTGCTCAAACATTTGGTCATCATTTACTGATGTTTCATTACTTTGATTTCTTTTCATTTTTTTTTTTTTTTGGGGGGGGGGGGGTGGGATAAACTTGATTTACGCATTACCTCATGTTCTCCAAAAATTACAGGTATTTATTACCTACACTTAATGCTTGTACTGTAACTGTAGGTATTTTCACATGAGTGATTTTTCACGCTCTGCCATGCATGCCAAATTTTGCATGTTTTTGATTCAGCAGAATCAAGACTATAGATAATGGCACAAATGCTTTTATTTTCACACAAAGTGATTTATTTTCTAGATGAATGCACTGCAGATGACATGTGATCCAATGTTTCCCTACTTGGAAAGATTCATCATCATCATCTCTGATATTAAAATTTTATTTTGCAGAGCAAGACCCAGATTCTTGATGACACATATGACCTTGTGGTTGAGCTGAAAGGAAAATGCAACAGACTCATCATCCAGAATGCGCCAGAGTCAGAGGGTAAGAAAACTTCCAAAAAGAGATAAAGTTACGTAGAAAAGTTACTAACATATTTGACAAAGCACATTACACGGAAACATGAAGCTATGCTTGTCTAGGGGAAGATGTGTTCCAGTGTCTTGTTAGTCCAGGGCTCGACATTAGCAGTGGTCTGGGGCCATTTGAAATTTATGATGGGCCACCAAATTAAAAAAAAAAAAGTTATCTTCTTGTGGCCTGACTGGGCAGCTAGAATTCAAAATGAAATTGTATCTGTCATTTTGTTTCGGGCCACCCCAAAGTTTCACATTTGAAGATTTTAGTGGCCTGAACGGTCAACCAGAAAAAAATGTCATTGTTGAGCCCTGGTCAATTATTGTATTTATAAGAACTTTACGAGTGATTGACAGGTGATTTATCTGGCAGAATCTTGGTTTGAAAGGTGTTTTTTTTTTTTTTTTTTATGTGGGCAAACCCAAGTAATCTGAAAAAAAAAGAAAGAAATAAAGTAGAAAAATTACTATGAGATATATTACATGTATTAGGATATTCTTTTGGCCACATGAAATGTAAGTGATGATTAGGGTGTTATGAATCAGTACAAGTCAACATGCTTTTGACTTGCAACTTTCTTCCAACAGAGCAGTGACTCATTCATTTCATATTCAATATGTTACAAGGTGTTAAGTTTATGGTAGATATGAAGCAGGCACTATGTAATGAATCACATTTTGTTTCATGTGATGAAACACACATCTAAATGTAGGATTCAAAAACTATAGGTTTGCTATTCAGAACCCTTTGATAAAATATTCTTTGCTTCAAAGACTGCAGGATGTGTCCTTTAAAATGATTTGTTCATTTAAACCTATGTAAGTAAGCCCCCCTCAACATTTTGTTTATTGTTTTAAAACACAGTTTAAAAGCTAAACTTTCAAGGAAATGGCAGATTTCAGCAAAGATGAGGGTCAAGGGTAGATGCCAAAGTTGATATGAAAAATCAGTTCTTATGCACTGTACACAGCCTCAATGGATGACTACTGTGTCCCAAGGCAAATTTCTCATAGAGCAGAATCTTGGAGGTTAGGTGACAGCCAGTAATTCTTGAAAATTCACTTTTGATTTTTGTTTTGCTGTTTGGTTGCTTTACAGTTGATGAAATTGAGCGACTGATGGAGGAGAATACCAGACTCAAGAAGGAGAATGACCAATTCAAGGAGTTCTTCCGCTCAATGAACTGTTCCAGCGACTACAAGACCCACATCAAAGCAGCAAATGCTAAGATGAAGAAAAGTGCAAAGGTGGAGCCGCCCTCTGATGAGCTCCTTGGAGGTAGCCAGAACATCATCATTCAGTCTCCTACAGCAACAGTAATGGGATCACCAAATCTTGTTGCCATGCCAACCAATCAGTTGACAATATCCAGTGGAAACAGAGCTGGGAATAATGGTGGTATGATTCAGTCTGGATCTAACACAGGAGGGCTGCTACTTGTCACAACAAGTAATTCTGGGACTAGCGCAGAGCAGACAAATCTCATCGCCACAGGATCTGGCAATTTCGGACAAGTTACAAGTGTTTTGAGTGACAAACCCGAAGCAGATGTGCAGTCTCCCATTATGCAGGGAAATGAAGGTCAGTCGAATCAAACTGTGTTTTCAGACGGGAAAGTGCTGCAGCCCTCTAATCAAGCAAATGTCACGAATTCTGCCATGACGTGCACCCACGAAGCATCCAACCAGAGCAGTGTTGCACAGGTCAATACCACAACTGCGGAGTCTACAAATGCCACTGCTGTGACACAAGTCATCAGCACCCCAATCACAACTCCGGCTACTCAGAATACTGTGCTCCTGCAGTCGGGGTCAGGCGGCATGAGATTGGTACAACAGCCGGTCCAGTCGCAAGGTCAGACTGTGCTTATTCAGCTGCCAGGCCAACCAAATCAGTATGTTCCTGTTCGGATTGCACCACAAGTGAATCAGCCGCAGCAGGTCATTCTCACTTCGCAGCAAGGAGTCAATGTGATCGGTTCTCGGGGCAGTGCCATTCAGCCGAAGACGCCAGTCAAAAAGAAACAGCCTGCACAGCTCAAGGTGAAAAACCTCTGCCCTTTGCAACCTGATTCAAGAAAACCTGGTTCACCGATTGCCTCACAGTCAAATATTCAGCCATTTGCCACAAACACTGTAACTGTTAGACTCCCAGTTGGGCAGTCCGCAAATCAGCAAGGGACCCTTGTCGTGAACAACCAGGGACAAATTGTTCTTCAGCAGCAGCAGCCAACGAATGCTGTCATCGCAGGGAATATGAATGTGCAGATGCCAGTACAGGTTGCTCCAAAGCCACAAGTAACTCAGAATATTGTTTACATCCAGCAGAACGGCCAACTCATTCCGGTAATCCTGCAGCAGAATTCTGGAGTCCAGCAGACGGTTGCAGGGAACACCATAATTCAAGGACAACAGCCCTTGAGGGTTCAAGTCTCACAGAACATGCCCAACAGGCCAATCCAGTCAGGAACAGTAATGTCTGGCAACAGCAGCCTGAGTACTGTTGTGTCTCAACCGGTTGCCTCTTCAATTGTGCAGACTTCCACACACTCTCTTCAAGGTGGCCAGATCACCAGCAATCAAGTGCAGCTCCTTGAAGGAACAGCTCCTTCCACAGTTTCATCCTCGGCACAAGTAGCTGCCCACACAGTGCAAAGCACCGGCAGTGATCTGACTTCTCCTCTGGCTGTCGAGACATCAATGGGGAATGTTCCAACAGAATCAGATAATATGCAAGGAAACCCCGAGGCGTTTGCAACGAATGACATCCTTGCCAAGGCAGCTGAAAGCATTTTCTCTAGCGTGTCTGACACCTCACCTACAATGCAACTGGGAGACCTCCAGCAAGGTTTGCAAGATCCCCACACAAATTCAAGGCTTGAGCCTTCATTCAATCCACCAGTGATGAAGAATAGTAATGGTATGATGAGTGGTCAGTCAGCAGCTCATACTGGTATTGATATCTACGATCTCCCTGATGATATGGATACATCATCGAGCAAGGGAAAGCACAAAAAGAAGAAAAAGAAAAAGTCAAAATCAAAGGAAAAAGAAAAGAAGAAAAAGGAAAAGGATAAAGAAAAGAACAGAAAGAAAATTGAACTGGGTGCCCCCGATACTGCAAGCTCAGACAATGGGGAAAGAGAGTCGGGTGATGTTGCCGAAATGAACACTATACTGGAGAGCATTATTGGTAGACGTCTAAATGACGAGGTCATTAATCAGGAGAGCGAAAAAGCCAAGAATATTGGGGATACCTCGGGGCCAATGGGCTTGCCAGTGTCATCAAGCGGAAATTCATCACTGAACAACTTTTCTGCTGAAGCACTGCTCACCGTTGGGACTGGAGACACCACAGCAGCAAATCACAAAGATGTGTCTAGTAGTATTTCTGCAACAGTGACATCGGTAGCTGAGACAAATGGACACTCTCTCTTTGGGCTAGGAGGCCTGGGCTACAATACAGATATTCTAAGCAACTCAATGAGTGTGAGTGGTCTTCCAACATACATTGATGATGAGCAGGAAGAGCAAGAGATAGAACCTCCCAGTAATTCTATGGACGTATCTCATAGTGGTGCAACACGCAGTTCCACAGTGCAGGAAGTCACTACCACTGCAGCTGCCGATACATCAGTCAGTGTTAGTCCGACACAGACAGGTGATACTATGTCACTTACTTTTCCGGCCCAAGACGCTGAAAGGCCACTGTCTTCGGAAGCAAAATTGACTTCAGAAACCAAAACAGTGACAACTCCTTCTGATGGCTTCCAGAATTTTTTGACCCCGTTTTCATCAATCAGTAGTCTTCTAGAGCCATCATCAAACCCAGCTAGGGATGCTTCCATGTCTTCACTTCCAGAAACCAGCCAAAAGGAATCATCTCCACCCAATCCTTACTCTGCAGTGGCATCAAGTCCCTATCAGCATGGATGGATATCACACCACTCCAAGGCATCAGAGTTGGCCAGAGGTATTCAGCCAGCTAAGTCGCAATCGCCGGTCAGCACTGGAGTCACTGTAACAACCATCAACAGCAACACTGCTGTGACCACAACTTGTACCAGTGTGAACATGAGTGCTCCAGTCAGCAGTGTCGTCTCAACATGTACATCCCAATCGCTCTCTTCAAGCAGTGTCAGCAAGTCTTCGCAGCCATCAATGAATCCTTTCTCTCAACCTTGGCTAAGTCAGGCCCCAACAGAGTCATTTCTTGATTCAGTGAGTCAGTCAGATCCAAGGGGTCCCAACTTACAGAACCAGCAGTTGGCAGATATTCTGCAAAGCTTCCCAGCATTGTCTGATCCAAAAGGCTCTACAGCAACACAGAGTAATACTGATTGCATGTCAAGTGCAGGGGATATCTTAAGCCCACTGTCGAGTACATCCAAGCCTCAGTCATCATTAGAGTCATTCTTTGGCATCAATACCTTATGTGAGAATAGGTCAATGGGGCAGTCATCTGGAAATGGGGATATGTTCCAAGGCATTTCCAGCATATCAACACCAAGCAAAGAGAGCAATCAGAGCAATCGGGACAATTTTATTGCACTGTCAAATTATCCTGTGACTACCTCTAGCACCCCAACAACTACCCATGCAGAACAGAATTCGTTCATGCAAGGCTCCAGCATGGAACCACCAAAAGACACTTCACTCAGTAGTTCCAGCAAACCAGTGTCTTCAGCACCAAGCTATTCACTGCAGAACCGACTGACATCTTTGATTGCAAGTTACAGAGAGCAAGCCGCTCAGCAAGAGACAGCATTGCCTAATGCAGATGTGGAGCCACAGCGGATATCAAATGACCAGCTGTTTCCTCCCCAGGCACAAGAAAGTAGGGAGGATTCTGGCAGAAGTTCAGAAAATTATAATCGCCATCCTCCACCCAAGAGTAGGGCGCCGCCTTCAGCGAGCTTGCAGCCAGCTGGGTCGGCAGGTGATGTTCCATCCTCACAAGCAAGCGCTGTCAACAACCAACAACAGAGACGTAGACAGACTGAGCAGAATCCCCACCGGAAATCACAGGTGCGTGAGATCCCAGTGAAAACATTCTCCACAATGACTTTGCACCGCACTCTGACAGCTGACATTTCAGAGGAAGGCAGCAAAGCAAAGGAGCAAGAGGGGGAGCTCCAAAGACATTCTCAGCCACCGCAAATGCAGCAGCCGCCGCAACAGCAGATGGAAGAAGAGCAACAGGAGGAAAATCAGCTTCCAACGGAAACATTCCGCTTAGTCCCAGAGCAGCTACAGCAGGCAGGAGACAGGGCTGATGTGACTCAGCATGCACAAATACCAGTGAAACAAAAGGGAAGCAAGAGCAACAAAAAGAAGCAAAAAGGAAAGGTACAGGGGGATCCCAAGAAGAGTGCAGGTGTTGTCGAAGAGAGGGAGGATTTGGACAGTGTTGGCAGAATTGAACTAGATAAAGCTCTCGTGCATAAGTTTCCTTGGCTTGCCGAGTCACCGGATGAGAAATCAAACAATCGGGATGGCAAGGAGATGATGGGTGCAGGAAGGCAACAGATGGGTCAGCATACAAGTAATGCTAACCCCTTCAGTGTACAAAGTATCTCACAGAGCTCCTCAAAGAAATTTACGGCAAGGACATCAGCTGGCAATGACAGACAAGCTGGAGGAGAGAAGAAAAATAATCCACCCCCATATCCTTCGAGAGGGCCAATGCCCTCCTCAGATGGCCATAATCTTCCGCTGTGGAACCCATCAAGTATGGCTCCCAACCTACCCTTGTCATCTGCAGCGTCCGCTACATTGAAACATCAACCCTCCCAGGGTCAGTCACAAAGACCAGAAAATTCAGTCGTGATGTCTACCAACAGGCAAACTTTACCTAATTTCCATGACGGCACAAACCAAAACAGATCAAATGCTGGAGGCATGCATCGTCCTCCGATGTATGAAGTATCGTCAGGCAGTGCACAATCAGTTCATTCATTGGTGCAGGCTGCTGTTAGCAAAGCAAGCAATGCAGCTCTTCTGGCACAAAATACCTCAGTCAGTGCAGCAAATGTTGAGAGGAGTAGAAGTGTGCCCAAGAGTAAAAAAATCGCCCACAGAACAGAAGTCGTCACATCCAGTCAGATGTTGAGACAATCGGACATTGATGACAGCTTGGATTTCCTCTCCTCTGTATCAAGCAGCTCAGCATTTCCAACCTCAATGGCCTCAACTGTGAACATGGACATGTTTGGAAACTCGGCGCCCAGCAGCTCTGTTCTGACCAAGCAGAATGAGCAGCCTACTCAGTCCATGACCAGGAGACCTCAGCCTGAGGAAAAACAGAGTCATCCTGACTCTGCCAATTCCAGCAACCTTTTGTCAGGTGACTATGGTTCCAACTTGACTTCCAGTCTGGCACAAGACAGTTTTTCTTTCTCCCAGTGGAACTTAGAGCCCACGCAGACAGATGTTAGGGAGAGTAATAGAGGCAATGCTCACAAGATCCAAGAGTTAGCATCTCCTCCACAAATTCAACAGATGCAGCGTGGAGGGAACAATTCTGTTAATCTGGGATTTGGGGATGCTTCAAGTCTTGCCACAGGTGATGATCTGGATTTTTCCACGCTTGCACCGTTTCAGGCCAGCAATCAACCACATCGCACCCCAAGTGACAGGCAAACCCCTCAAACGCAGACATACTCGGTGCCAAGCGGACGTTCGAGTGTAGCCTCAATGGAGCCAAGTCCCCTGCAGGCGAGCCCTATGAACTACAACATGCAGGACGGTGGCCACATGGGGCAAATGAATGATATGCCTCACTCAAATTCAAGTAGCAGGGGACCACCTAGTGTTGAGGCTCCGCAGCAGCAGCAGCAGCACCGGAGGATGTCCCAGTCACCAATGTTGCAGAGTTCACACACAGGGCAGGGTGTCAAGAGGCCTGCTGGTGATGCTCACCATATGAACCTGGCAAAGAAGGCTAATCCTGGAGCCCAGGCTGCCCGCAGAACTGCACATCAGACTAACCTAGATTCAAGGCAGCACTCAAATATGCATGGTAATCAGCAGCAACACATACAAAGCAATGCAGTGCAGTTCCAGTCGCAAAATGTGAACTCGCAGAGTCAAGCAGGAGACATATCGATAGCCAGTGTCGAGGCACAGAGAGCCAATATGACTTCACAAAGTGGTGGCAGAAACCACGATGGTAACCGCTCGAAGAAACGAACGCAGAATCCATCTGACATCTTCAACAGGGATCCACACGAGGTTGACAACAGTCGCAGTACTTCAATGTCTCTCTTGCAGGACTCTGTTCCTTGGGCCTCGCTGAGCACTTCGCAGCGCTCTGTCGTCTCCAGTTCAGAATCAACTCATTCCACATTCCTGCCAAACTTTTCAACCAGTTCACAAACACCGCACAGTAGCGGCAGTCAGTCGGAGAGTGTGCCTTCATCATCTAGTAACTCTTCCCTGATTTCACCTTCGCGGAGACTGCGGCACAGTGAAATGCCGACATACTTTTCTCCACCTTTTCCGGGGGCGATCCTTCAAAGCCCTCCACAGTCAAAGAGCAACCTGTCTAGAGAGACGGACATTACACCTTCATTCAACACTATGTTTTCTCCTGCAAGGGCTGGAGGGTTGCATGGGGTAGGCATGTCTACCAACTTTCCTGTCTTTGATCACCAGCCTACGGGAAGTTTCAACATCAGCAAATCCAATCAGCTCACCGGGTCGGGCATGACATCTTCATTCAATTTCAATAATATATTCAATGACTCATCGTCAATGACGGGGACAAGTCACATATCGGAGGCGCCTCCCTTGAACCATGGCATAGGGCTTCCTCCCACAGTACATCTCCATAGTAACCCTTCGATACCGGTGGAGGACAGTGTGCTACAGACAAACATGGGACAGCGCCACGCGGGCCAGCACTTTGCAAACATGCGGGTGGACAGTTTGCTGGGCCAGAACCGAACAGGGGATGTGCGGCCACACTTTAAAGTTGGCGTGCCTCCACCAATGGGAATGCCACAGCACTTCCATGGGTCTACGTTTAGTCACTCTATGCCACCGTACTGAGAGGCCCAGGTACCAGTGGTATAAGTACGATCTGAAATACATGTGTTGAGTACATCTGCAACTCCAGTAACGATGGGGATGACTGTGTTGACTGTCCCACTGTTTCCACATCCCCTGTATGAAATTTGTGCTTTTGAAAGTCATGCTGTTGAATCATGTACCTCAATTATGATCAGATTTACCCTGTGGCATTAGTGTTGTACCCAAAGTATCTTTTTATCTTTATTTTGTTCTTTTTATTCTTTGTGTTACCAGGAATGCAAATCATTGAATCAAGAGATCATTATGGAGTGGTAAAACCTCATGCAGAACTGCCAAATAGTGTGTTTATTCTTTGTTAGGAATAATATTTCTTCCACTAAAACAAGAGTTTGAAAGCAAAACAAAAAAACCAAACTGTTTTCTATTTATTTTAGATTTTAACTAGCATAAATAAGTATCTGGTAGTATTAATAATGTAACCAAAACAACCACAAGCTTTTATGTGTTGTTTTTGTCTTTTCTTCTGATTTTTCCTTAAGTGTATTTCTTGGCATCGTATCTAGTTGTATTCTGATCTACAGAGGGTGATGGCCCTACTCATGTGCCATAACTAAAAAGGACTGAGCATAGACACACTTTTTTATCCCCAGAAATGAGAAATCAAGAAAGTAATAATTCAGTAAATGAATATGAGTAGTTGGTGAAGAATGCCAGTTTTGAGGTATGAGATTGTCTTCAATATGTCTTCCCTCTGCACAAATGAAATTTGTGAGATCACAACTGTTGATCTGTACTTTTGACAAACATGTCGGAAGAAAAAGGAACCGACAGGAATTGAACCTGTCATTTGCTTTTCAGGCAGCAACGCTACCACCAGGCTGTCCCTGGATGCCAACAATGACTCGATGGTAGCCTGGCGGTAGTGATGCTGCCCGGAAAGCAGTAGATGAGAAGTTGGATTCCCACTGGTTCCCTTTTTCCGAAATGTTTGTTAAAAATGTAGATCAACAGTTGCGATCTTACAAATTTCATTTGTACAGAGGACAGACAAATGGAAGAAAAACTCATATGTCATAATATTACCCCCTCTGCTTAACCTGTTGAGGACAAGTCCCGAGTATACTCGGGCAGGTGTCTATGGCAAATGCGTGTTGTAGCAAAATCAGCCCGTCCTCAGCGGTTCAATCCATTGATTTCATTAAAATGCCTTTCTTTATCTCCCTTTTTAAGAGGTATCCCTGATAGGCAAAGTAGCCTGGGTCCTTGTCAAAGAAGGGGTCATTGTGGCACAAAATGATGTGTATTGTTGACTGGTCATCGCCACATTCTAATTCTCCCTATGGCATATAACTGTAAAAAGTCAAATGACAGCAGCGGTATTTAAAATCCATAATAATGTGCCAACAACGCAAGCTCTATTTGAATGTACACAAAAAAACATGGAGCACTGCCTGTATCTCCAAACTACCATGGTATCGTAGATTTTCTTGGCAATAATTACATGTTGGTAAAAGAAATATCAAGTTACAAACTCTGAAAGTGCATTTCTATTGTGAAGTGACAATGTTTAGGTCATGATGGAAAGGGAAAATTTGTTATGATTATTACATATATGTTCTGCCAGTGCAACAGGCACTAGCAGAATACAAGTGAACGCCAAAAGTGTGACCCCACTTGACCTCTGTGTGTAAGTGTTGTGCGTGGGTTTGTAAGATCACCTCATTAATTTACACTTAGCGTACATCAATCATAAGGACCGACCTTTAGCAACAAACTGTGTACCTCATTTATATGTAGTAGGGAGAATTTGCATTCATGTGTAACATATACATACTGAAAGAAAAGAAGACCCCTGTATCTACTTGTAGGTTATAAATGCATCAACATCTCAATAGAAAGAGGCCAGTGTGTATGTGATGTGATAGAAAATAGTAAAGTTAATTATATTATTATGCATAGAGCAAATCAAGTTCCTTGATGTCTCATTTCATTTTACGGTCATAAAGTTATGTTTAACCAAGAAAAATTACACTCGTGGTTCTCAGCAACTAAAGAGAGCCATCCAAACATTTGGAAGTGAAATGCAACAAACCCTGTGCAGTACTGAAATGAATTGTGACATTCTAAATATTTGAGACTTTCAAGTAAGCTTGTATTGCCTGTATGCTTTGCTCTGGTTTGTTTTGTTCCATGATTGTTGGAACAGTCTGTAAGTAGCATAGAGCTTGCCAGCTTCAAGACTGATATGAGGACAGCCTATGATGCAATCTCACAGTAGCAAAGCGTTTCGTATGCTGTGCTCATTTCACTGCTTACTGGTGAGCCCAAGATCAAATTCTAACTGTGGTGGTAAAACTTGTGTTATTCAGTTTCACCTCCAGGTCAGTATAATATTGTTAATTTGTGAAATTCATGATGAGTATTAAGTCTAGATCATTATAAAAGAAAAAACGAATTATTTTTTTCTTCATTTCTCAATTAATTAGAACTTCTTTTTTTATGGCTCCTACTTTATGTTTGGCCCATGGTTGCATTGCACTCCAGAAGTGCAATTTCTGTCATTATGCGCAATTAGCCAGTGTGAAATCCTGTTTTGAGTAACTGATACTTACCAAACATTATTACTTGGAGCTAAACATTTAGCTGTCACAAACTGACACATCAATTCTGTTCATGGCCTATAATCTGATGGCTTTGCACGAGAAAAAAACAGTATGTCCTGTAGAGGACTCCTAGGTGTTGGCCCAAAGTTCGGCTTTCAGTTGACAACCCCTCAGTAGAAACACTTCTGTTCAAATGGTTAGTCATATCTCACACATACTGTCATAGATGCCATATTTCCGAAAGGTATCGGAGAAGTTTAAATTAGCAGATTTGGACAGTAACTTCCAGCTCTGTCACACATTCACAGCCTTGCAGCTTACTTTGCTACGCTTATTTATTGACAGGAACTCTGATCAATACTTTTGACTCAAAGAAGTTTGGTCCATATTCTTGTCAGGAGATCAAATTTAGCATAAAAAAGTGGGCAACATTAGCATACTCAGTTTGTCAATTGACCAAATCATGCTGATTTATTTAAACGTCATTCAGAGAATT
This sequence comes from Diadema setosum, assembly GCF_964275005.1. Classification (NCBI taxonomy): domain Eukaryota; kingdom Metazoa; phylum Echinodermata; class Echinoidea; order Diadematoida; family Diadematidae; genus Diadema; species Diadema setosum. The sequence goes on from NC_092690.1 coordinate 12,852,803, forward strand.
GAATCAAGTAGGAATAACATACAGGGAGTCATGTACAAAATAATATGTTTGTTATTGGCTTAATTTTTTCATTGCCCTTGTCCTGCACAAAAACCTTTTTAGTGCTTGTCTCTGCTTCACCGATTGCATTTTTTATGTTGAAAATCCAAAGCGCCGTTTTTATATGTCAGTCATCATTATGCTTCATATGGGTGTGTCATGGAATTGGTGGAATTGACTCCACCCTGACATATGTAGAAACAGAGGGGGTGGCGCTAAACTTCTTTTGCGTCATCAGAGGAATTGCCGATGTTCAGTTATGCCAGTGTACAATTATGCCTTCTTCTTGTTAGCATTCAAATAGTATTTATGAACCATTCTGTGATAGGAATGTTTTTACTTTGAATGAGACACGGAGACTTCATAGAGTGCAGAAGAGTGATGTCATAGCCATTAGTCGCCATGGAAAGTAGTTCTAAACAGCTTCGCTTTACAGGAATGTATATGAACACGGCATTTGCTAACCATGTCGCACCCTGTTCCAACCCACTGGCTGAAGCCTTATGCAAGAGTACTTTGTGTGGAACCAGCACTACGCTGTCACAAAAGACTATGACATCATCACTGTGTGGTGCATGTACTCTATATTGTCAGATGCACATGTCTTAAAGGGATGATTGGTGAAATCCTACAAGCTGCGATGTTGATATGCTTCATTCTTTTTTGACTTAACATGCGCCATGTTCATGAGGATGATAAGACAATGGCAAGCTAGAGTTGGCAATAAGCTTCTAATCATTCATGATAAAAGAGGTGATTTAATTGGGCAATCAATTTTTTTTTGCAAGAATATTGCTTATAAATATTATTGACCTGCCAAATTTTCCCATACTGTATAACTGTATAAGGCTAAGTGAGAAGTTGCCATTACTTCTTCGCATCGGAACCAAAAGATGTTAATATAAAGGCTTCCCTGGTGCTAGATTTGTTATTGCACGGTATCTTCCCGATAGCTTTATAAAATCTTCCTGCTCTTGACATGTGAATGGTTGTAGTCATTACCCCCCCCCCCCCCCCCCCCCCCTCTGTGTTTGGGACTCTGGATATTGTGTATAGGGCTATGGAGTTTTCTGTGCCATTGGGCACTTGTAGCACACAAGGGGTTAACCCTATTCGAACATTTCGCGCCACAATTCCGCAACACGCAAAGATTTTGCCGCGTTGTTTCATGACTTTTTTCATTGAAGTCTCCTGCATATTTTGGGACCAAATTTGCGACGTCCGTGTACACCGTTCTGAATTTAGTATTTGTTTTGCACATGCATGTCAACCCGAAAACGACTCAAATTTGTGATATTGTGTGCAAATCCAATACAAATTGTGTTGTTTTTGTTGTTGTTGTTAAGTTGGTATAAATTAGATTATTTCAACTTTTAACAATTGAAATTAATAAATTCTAATGTAGATAAGCTTGAAAAAGTGCCTGCAATAAATTTTGTCAAAAAAAAACCAATAGAAAATGAAAGGTAAAAAAAAAACAATAAAATGCATAAGAAATTAACAAAACAATTAAAAAAAAAGAAGAAACTGATTTTGATTGTGCTATTTTTTACAAGGAAATTGTTTGATGTGTCTTGAGGAACTCTGACACAAAAATTTAGCAAAAATTGAAGATATGATTCATGCGTAAATTTGCATAATTACTAAAAATAGAAAGCCAATATTTTTCTATTGTATGACCATGTAATCTTGTATCAGCTGCCTAGATCTGAAGGGGGGTCAAATTGGCCAGTATCAGGTCCCTCTCAAAAGGTTTAACCCGAGTGTGTCAGAGTCTGGCTCGAGTGCATATTGGTATCTATACAGAGTGCAAAAACTGGAGGAAAAGCACAGTGCAATTCTCTATCAACTTCATGCATGCCCCAGCCTTTTTCACTAACTCACTGTTAGCCTTTTGTCAAGGCCCTCTCGCTGTATGGTGAAGAGAGCCCAGCTGAGTGGGGTTGCGCGAGGGCCTTTTGAGATCTGCTTCGCATCCTTTTGTTAGCCCTTTGAATTACCGACTTTTGCTCCCCGATTTCGGGAGCAAAAGTCGACCGACCAATCAGCGTGTCTGTCTGCTCAAACCCGATTTGAATAGAGCGAATGCACGCCGCTGCCGCAGACCTCACAGAACTCTACACACAGAGTGTGTAGAGTTTCGTGGCAGACCTCCTCGGGTGGTCAGTGATGCATGCGAACAGGCATGACATCACCAAGGCTGAGGATGCGGGGAGCGCGCCATTCCATTGGTTGACCGGAAGCCATTAAAATGAGTATTCAGAAGGGTTCACGTGTCATGAATAATAATGTGTGAAGCAGATCTCAAAAGGCCCTCGCGCTGGCGCGCACGGCTGGGCTCGCTTCGCTCGCCCATTACAGCGAGAGGGCCTTGACAAAAGGCTAACTCACTGTATGCTTTGAGTGCCTATTGGCACAGAAACCCCCACAGCGTTGCACACACTGTCCAAAGTCCCTAGCATAGAAATGGTTAATTGCCCAATGATGTCTCACACATCTGTGGGGGATAGTGTCAGTTCACTGTAGGAATTTTACTTATGCAGCAGATGTGAGTGACTATGCTTACCATAATACATTTGCCAGGTACAGTGGACCCTGGTTTTAAAGAGGACAAAATAACAAAATCCTCTTATAACAAAGGTGACTTTGCAGGTGTCAACTTTGTTATATTTCTTTGTTTCAGTACCTTGATATAATGAGAAACCTGACATAGCAAGGTATTTGTTGTGGCTTTTAGGTTCTTGTTATGATAAGGTTCCCTTATAACGCGCCAGATTACAAAATGTACATCACAAGATATCTTCCTTTTGTTAACTTACTTAGAAAAAAACAATGTAGTGAATCTGCTTATTAATTGTGCATCTTTTTAGGGTATGATGCCCATTGCTTGTATGAGAGTTCCCTTCCCCAGAAAAACCTCAGAGAAAAATCAGGACACCATCAGGGGTGCTGCTGTGAGATATAGTCGGGGGGGGGGGGGGGGGGTATTGACTGAAGTAAGAGAGCAGCAAAGCAAATAGTGTCTACAAGGAATTTACATTCAATTAATCACATATTATATTGCTCATAACCTATGCAGTGGTTGGTGTGAAAGCTCAAAGCTCTTCAGAAGACTGAAAAATAATTATGAATTAAGTCAAGAGGATGCACAATTTGTGTTCTCTGTTTTGTTTTGTTTTTCAGTGTATGTGTGTGTCATACTTGTGGCACATTTGTACTTATCACCCTGTGTGTCCAAAGCATTTGTTAACATATTAATTTAAGTTATTGTGTCATTGCTTCATTTTTGAGCACATGTCAGTGAGATTTTGTATGATTTTAAGTGTTGCACGTAGTGTTTTTGGTTGTTTGTTTGTTTGTTTGTAAACATTCAATTTGTTTGATCTTCGGACTTGTGCAGCTGTAAGGTTAATTATGGACTTTTGCAGCTGTGAGATTAGTCAGAAGCTGATATGGCAGATGTATCGTACCAGGGCAGTATGGAGAAAGATACAGTGTGGTTGACAAAGACTGAAACATCTCACTTTTGTTTGTTTGTTTGTTTGTTAATTTGTTAATTTGTTAGTTTTTTCTTTTAGTCTCAGGGTCTTGTTAGGATTGTGATAAAATTAGATGCACACAATTCTTTTTGATGTACAACGTAACAAAGTAAATTTTGTAGATACTGTGTGCATAAATATTGGATCCATATACATTGATGAGGAATGGGTCGGTTTGAATTGATGTATTACCACAGTTAAACTTGCCAATGTTGAACTTGCACAGCCGAAAACCTGCCTCAGTCAGCCCTCCAAAAAAGCCATGATTTTGTCCTTCCTTTGACATGGATGTAGGAAACATTTTGAAGATTCTGTGAGACAAAGTATTTTTCTCAATCCCAGTGAATTGGCATATTCAGGGGGAATGTTTCTCTCCGGCAGTCTAGGTGGTCTTCTTAGTAACCCAAACAATTTTTTGTCCTGTGTTCAAGTGATGAAGCAAAGTTGTGCTTTTATCACAATAGCATTTATGCTTAGTGACTTCAGAAGTGTAGGTTCAGTCTGAAACTCGACAGTGTTTCCAGGCAAGTGATATCCTGAATTGAAAAAGATACATTCTGCTTTTGTTGAATGATAGATATAATATGTATTGAGTATCATACTGGACAGAAATGAAAAGACTAAATGCAGTCCATATATATTTCGAGGCATATTACTGACTGTATGTTGGGCAGCATTTCACAATCACTGTCAGTAACAGGCTGATTATGAATGGTGTGTTATTGCAGTTACAGTGATACTGATGAGACAGATATGTTCTACAGTATCAGATGTATTTGGTGTGTTACCTTACGAAAAATTGTGTTTAGTGGGGGAACAATGTTGCCCCTGAAGTGCACTGTACTTGCATATATTTTCTAAGGCAGCCTCTTCAGTTTTATTTCATTGTTGCCTTCCGTATGGAATATAATGCCGAGTATTTGCAGAGAGAAGGCAAGAAATAATGGGAACAGTTATGATAGACAGAGAGAAAATTTGTCGGATTGTATGTATTCATGTTGCCCTATGTTGAAAATATGTTTGCGCATTGTCCTTTTCCAGACTTAATTGCTACATATTTTTCTTGATAGATATCAGTATTTATACATTGTATATGATACCAAGTTCTTCGCGTGGCATAAACCAAAACTATCATATTCTGTCAATTAATTGGACGGCACCAACCAGCCAGTGTGAGATTTGCGCCTTGTGTGACAAAATGTCATACCTTGAATTTGTAATCATCAAAGTTCATTGTCCTGATTTGTGAATAACATTATAAGGAATTCATAATGACATTGATTCAACAGTCATTGTGGTTGTCCTTCATAATACACCAGGTGTTTTGTCATCATAACAATGAACTTCCGAAAGTCGTGCATATACAGATTTTTCTTGTCAATGTATTAACAGTTACTGGTAATAATTGCATCTCTAGGGCCTGTTTAATAGTGAGCAAGCAAGTAGATTGTGATAAGTCAGGGAAAAGTAGCAATAGATTGAATTTTGATTGTCATCCAAGTGGTGCAGATTTAAGGTATGCGATCCATATCCTTACGACAGTTTGAATTTTGATTGTCATCCGAATGGTGCAGATTTAAAGTATGCGATCCATATCCTTGCGACAGTGATTCCCTATGTATTCCCTCGCATTGCTGTGAAGTACTGTACTCTCATGCATCCTTGTAAGTGTAAACAACTGAATGAGTCTGCATTGTATTGTAGTTTAGATTCTCCTCCCTGCCTTCTAGAATATACCATCAATATATGTCAAAAAAAAAAATTACAACAGTACCCTCCGCAATGATAACTTTAAAAATAGAGAATCAATCCAAACACAATTTCAAGGTATGAAACTATAACTCATTGCCCACATCTTACAGAAAACTCCACTCAGTTTGCTTCAATGGTCAAAGAGAAATGAGGATTTTTATAGAGCATGTCAGGAATCCCTTCCCTCCAAGTTCTGTCTATTGTGTTTACACATTAATATGCTGTTCCAAGAGCATTGAAAGTGCTAAACTTGGAAGAATCAGACTCATGACATGCTTTACAACAATCCACATTTCTCTGTGACTGCTTAACCAAATTGAATGGAGTTTTCTGCAAAATAGAGCAAAGATGTTATATTTTAAGACCGTGAAGAAGCATTTAGACGGTTTAATCATATTCGGTGTTATCAATGCAAAAATCTGGATTGTAATTTTTGGGGGGACATACTGTACATGTTGCAGATTGTTGGTCAGGAAATCATTACGTCCTTGCGAAGAGAATATTCTTGCTCAGTCGGAATAAGGAGATGGTTAGTGCAGACAAGTTGCATGATTATTTCCGTTGGAATAAGATTGTGCACCAAGTGGTTATTACTGTCTTACTGTATGTGTGTGCTATCAAGTTAGATGAGTGGACACTACATGTTGTCTTGAGTTGTGACCATTTATTGTCAGTGTTGAAATGTATAATGCTTTGTCCTATTTAATACAACAAAAGCAAACTACAGTATGTATATTTCATAATAGAGGTCAGCTGCAGTACGTACTGTGTGGATGGCTACCAGTAATTTACCTGCCTCCCGAAATCACCGCCCTCCATTTTAGGGAAAGATTTTCGTTTTATGCCACCAAAGGGATCTTGCCAGTTGGCTCATAATACACTAACACTGCCCCTTGTCTTCTTACGTCAGAGGGCATGCATTGTTACATTCAGGAACAGTACATCTCACTTTTAAATGAGTTCATGGTGAGAAATGGCAAAGCAGTTGGAGCAAGGAGTTGAACTTAAACCTCATAGCAACAGCTTAATTTCATTAAATTCTGAATTGAGCCTGCCAGAAAGTGAAAGACTGAATGAAGTCGCATTGTGTTTGCATTTGGATTCTATCATATAAAGTTAACAGCAAACTGACTAGAAAGACTAGAGCTGATCAGTTTGCATTTGTAATTTAATGTCATGCCCTTGTCCAAATCTAACAATGTATTTAATACATTTCGCAAAGTTTAGGGCTTATACAGTCATGCAGGTATAGACATAAGGAGATGATTTATATAAACCCTCACTCGATGGTCTATCAGTGCGATCAGATTGCATCACTAGGTACAGTTTAGTTATAATCATTTTATGCTGGATATAGCGAGAGAACGCTTTCATTGATATCAAGGTCTTCAGCTTTGCAGAAGATTTGAACAATGAGATGTGAAGTCAACATCGTTTGTATTTTTTAAAATCTCCTTTTTATGCAACATTTTGCTTTGTTTGGCTAATATATATGAATAGTACCTATGTTTAAGTCTTGATATTGTCATATTGATATTTAAGGTGCCCATTTGAGGATATACATACTGTATACGCTGTTATTTTCGCGTACAGATATTTTCGCGAATGACGAGGCCATACACATTTTCACAAGATGTTGTTTTCGCGAAGTGATGCCGACGCTTACGTTAATGTACTATTAATAGGGCGCATGGAGACATTTTCGCGTGTTGTTAAATTCGCGATCCAACTGTGATTCGCGAGATTCGCGAAATTTGCGAAAATTAAACCCTCGTGAAAATAACAGCTTATACAGTAATACGGGTACTATCATCTGAGTCACCATATAGTGAATTCAGTTTATGACTTGCCTAATAGTTGCTCCTTAAAAGGAATAAAAAGTGCAGTTTTGGTGAGATGGGTGGATTCAGATTTTAACTATTGTGAGATAATTAGAAACCACTTATGAAATATTAAAGAGCATACCATTCTAAGAGGAATTCAAAGTTTATTTGATGCAAATCGCATTTGAATGGCTGAGATATCCAAAAACAAAGTAAAACAAAATGGTCCTATTAAAAGGTGAGTCCCACCTTTTGTGATGACTGCTATATTTTGGATATCTCAGCCACTCTTAACCAATTTTCATCAAATTAACTTATAATTCCTCTTTGAAGTGTATGCTTTTTCATATTTCATATTGGGTTTCATAAGAGGTTTCTCATTATTTCACAAAAAAAAAAAGCTGGACATTTGGAGCCCCGTCTAAAGCAAAAGTTTATGATCCCTTTTAAGTTTTCAAATTATATCCATGTTAAATGAGATCAAAAGCACTCCAAGTTGGCTCAGGCCAGAGCGAAAGGGTTCGCACTTTAATCTCGTCCCTCCCTGTATAGCAGACCTGTTTGGTCTTTTTTGGTTCTGCAGGAGGCTGGAAACTTAAATATCTATTTATGTCTTGCTCTTTTGTCTTGACTGAAGAGCGTATGAAAGGTTCCCTGATTTTTGAATTGTTTTTGCCTATTGAGCTGCATGTACAGTGGAAACTCAATATAAAGAGATCTGATGTAACATAATACCCGAATGATATAACAACTAATTTCTCCCATCCCAATGAATTTATTTCCTTTGTTTTGTATTGTTCATTGACTACTGATATAACAACATATCTGATATAATGAGCACATTTTCTTGGTTCCATGGATCTCGTCTTGTACCAAGTTTCCACTGTATCTATAACCAACTATAGCACCCAAGTTTCTCCCTCATTGCCAATTTGGCACCCCTGCTGCTGTGGGTCCTGTTAGTGTGGGTTGCACTGTAAAATGAATCATTATTTTGACTTACTGTTGCGTGATGAACACTCTGTGTAAGCCTGAATATTTACCGAGATGAGTGTAAACAAGGTTCAATGTTTGGACACGAACAGACAGTGTCTACATAATATATTTTTCAACTCAAACTCGTTTTCCGTGAGGTACATGATTATATCACGTGAAAGGAACTTATATCATGAGATATGCTATAATTTTGTTTGTTTCGAAATATATTTATCTCACAAAGATTTGCTGTGTGATTATAACTACATTGTATGGTTGAAACTTGCAAGTCAATTGTTATAGTTTCATTTATTCTGTATCATGTACCGTTGGAGGATATGAAAGTAACAGAGGTATTGTTCATATGTATATAAAATGCTCAATTTTATGCAACAGATTTTTTCGTACATTTTATTTTGCTATTACATGTACAAAGTGTCTTGAATATCACAATTATGCCACATTGTTTTCATCTTGTTTTTAACCACTGTAAGAAATATGTCAATACCAGTGAACAAAATTTATCTGTCAGTGTACATGTAAAGCTAAGTCCGTGTAAATATGTACATTTTTGTTTGTTATGTTCACCATTTTGATATGAAAATGTGGAAAATAAACTCAACAGGAGATTGAGTATTTATTAAAGATGTGCGTCATCTTTTGATTTTGTTTGTATTTCTTAAGTAGTTCAGTACACCGTACAATGCAGTTTATTTGAAAATGTGATACAATTGTACTAATCAATTTCCGTGAATGTTATGTTATAGATACATGTAGGCGTAAATGATTACATGCACTGCACAAAATGCAATTCAGACAGGACGACTTTATATGGCGATATTGTACGTCAAACATCAGAAAATCCATCAAAACTTCAAAAAATCGAAAGTCACTTCTCGTTAGAAAATATCTGTGATCTGCGGTACATGAATAGGCTACACCCTAAACAATGTACCAAGGAATGAATCTTGTACATAGATTATCTTGTACAAGGTCTTTGTGTGTGTGTGTGTGTGTGTGTGTGTGTGTGTGTTTTGCCAGGGTCATCCCACGATCGCTAGCTCGACACCCTGATTCATACAGCCCACGAGCTCCACATCGATAAAGGTCCACAAGCCATTCCTACAGAAGTCGTACAGTCCACAGGGGCGGATCCAGGAATTCCGTAAAGGAAAGGGGGGCACAAAAATTCCTGGTATCATTCCAGGGTTTAATGAGCTTACAAGCAAAAAAAAAAAATAAATAAATAAATAAATAAATAAAAATAAATAAATAGATAAAGGCTCCTGTGCAATTTCTTCATTTCTCGTGCCACTTCCGGGTTTCATTGGTCTTTAATTTCTTTTATTTTGAGAGAAAATAAAGGGGGCGCGCGCTCGGTGCCCTCCCTCCCCCCCCCCCCCCCCCTTCCTGGATCCGCCAATGGCCCACAAGCTAGACACCAAGTAAAACAGGCGTTGGGCAAATAAGCCCACAAGCTCTGTCGGATGAACAGCGCCACCTATACACCAACGACGAGTACGTAGGCCCGACCTTTTGACAGGTTGTTCCAATAATGGCGAAAAAGGAAGGTGGGAGAGCAGTTTCGTCACGGTGACTTACTCGAGGTCGTTACCAATTCACTTTTCCAGTAGCGTTGTGCTTCCCTTGAATCGATGTTCATTAAACTTTTGTAGGGCTTCAAGTTTGGGTCCTCCATAATACACGTTAGTAAAACAATGCTATACGCGTACAGGCTTGGCACAATTCAACATAAAAATAGGTAGACCACCGGACGTCAAACTTCCTTTCCTTTTCTCTATCGCCATTGCGTCATTAGTTGACTATAGCATTTGCAAGTTATCCTACCCAACTGCCTACAATTATTCAGGAACCATGTTTGAGAAAAAAAAAATGTAATCCTATCTGAAACTAAAATTTTTTAATATGAAAATGCTGTCAATCCTAAGCTTTTGAAATTTGCAGCGGCTCATGGTCAATATAATTTCAATTTCATTTTTTTTCCATTTTTCGACAAAAATGTAGGGGGCCTATTCATCACTTTTTTTTTAGGTCACAGAAATCGTGGTTTTTGTGTATTATTCTCCTCTATACGGTAATACTGCAAACGGGAAGAAATTATCCTTTTCATGGATGCATCTTCTCCTGTATATCGTTACAAATACTTTAATAGACCTTTTATCATTATTCTGACTTATAGTATGCAACCTAACTAGTTCCCCTTTTTTACTTCGTCATTGAGATTGACAGCCGCTCAAAAAGCCAAACATGCTTATTCGTTATTTTGATTTAAAGAAGAAATCAATTATAACCCCAAAATTTATTTCAAAAGAAAGAGAAAATATTCCCTACAAAGTGATACAAGAATACCAAAAATTGGATAAGAAATAAGGAAGGTATGACATTTCTAAATTTCACATTTTTCGGAAAACATTTCTTCACCAGCTAGTCCTTATGAATATTCAAATGAGCGTTTTGATGATATACCCTCACAATTTTCATGTATGTTATACACGAAATTCGAAAAAAAAAGAAATTATTATCATAAACTGATAAAAGTAAAAATATATTCCCATACCGAGATATATCAGAGTTGAACAATTGTTATTTTCTATTTTGGGTGGTTTTAAGACAAGTTTTATATCTATACAGCTGGAATATGACATTTTTGTCATTTCTGTGAAGGAAATGAATAAGAAATGGTGAGAGCATGACATCGTCAACTTGCTGATTTGAATGTTCATAAGGACTGGTCAAGAAATGTTTTCCGAAAAAAATGTGAAATTTCAAAATGTCATATCTTCCTTATTTCTTGTTCTGATTCTTGTCATTTTTGTATCGTTCGGAAAGGAATATTTTTCTCTTTATTTTGGTGTTTATTTATTTGGGGTGGATTTCTTCTTTAAAGATATAATTGTGGCTGGGACTTCGGTCACATTATGAGGGTGCGTAGAAGATCTACTGTATATGTATTATGACATCGTACATTTTACCCAACACGATGAGCTGATATTGTGCCTCTTTAGATTTGATACCAATATGATATTATTACTCGTTGATTATGAAATTGATTACAAGTTGCTGTGGAATGTTAGTAATGTACACGATATACTTCAAATACTATATACTTACGTCATCGTGTTCCAACAATGAAGTGCTGAAATAAAGCAACAAGAATACTATGTAATGTTAAGGACGTGTAGGCCTATCCTGTCGCACCAGGGACATCGACACCTCCCTGTCTATACGTATATAGGCCTACTATTATTTCTAAGATGATGAGAAAATGACAACTCCGAAGCGTTCCACCACGAGATTCTTGACATCTGGGGAATGAGGGTGGGGGATGGGGGATATGGTTGACCTTTGAACCTCATCTGCTCTCAACCCCCCCCCCCCCCTCAAAAAAAAAAAAAAAAAGAATTCCTATCCCCAACATTGGGTAGGTTTGGAGGCTTTGGAGGCTAAGTCAACTGATACTAGGTTCCCACTTTCGAAAACTACATATACATCAGAAAACACTGTCATTGATATGATACGATTTAGTTGGAGGTGATTTGAATAATTATGAGAGCATGAATCAGTTTCGTTAATTTTAAAGTTAAGTTCCAGATTTTGGTCAAATTTGAACCCTCTGTACAAAACTGAACTTTACACAAGAACCAATGATGTGTACTAATGTCAGTGTGTGCTTACAATGACCCTGAACACTGGACATGAATATCACCTGTTCAGAGCTCTGCTGACTAGCTTCTGGGTATTAAATCTGGGCTCTTGCTCCAAGCCACATGAGTGCTTTATTAATAATTCGTGATGGATTGCCCTGCTAGTCTGAATTCATGGTAGAGGGTAAAATGCATGCACATGACAAAAATAAGCACATGAGTACACTGCATTAATCAGGATGAATAAAGACTAGCTGTGACAGTGGAATTTCTCATCAATATGAAATAGCGCATTCCAATCCTGGCCATAGTTCAGGACCATTGTCAGCTAGGGTGTTAACGACACACTGCCATACACACCAATTGACCCCTGTGCTAAATCAAAATTTTGTACAGAGGGTTGAAAACAGAGCAAAATCTGAAACCTAGCCTCAAAATAAATCTTGAATTTAATGAAACTGATTTATCATGTTTATGCTATCATTTTTAAATTACCTCCAACAAAACTGTATACTATTCAGCTATTGTTCATTATCAATGTCAGTGTTATCTATAGTTTTCGAACTATTAAAGATCAAAAGTGGAAATTGTTTCGTGTAACATCACCTAGGGATATATAGTAGCCTTTTACCGTAGGCTTAATTATGATCTGAACACAATTGTCTATGTTTATGACCCCGTCTGGCCGTCTGGTTGGCGCTCTTGACGTGTTTTACTTATTTATATAAGCGTTAGCGTGAAACTTAGTCAAGTAAACGAATTTCTAGTAACTTTAGTCGACTCTCACTTTCATTTTGTTGTCTCCTCTTGGTACACCTTATTAGGGCTCGCTGCTTGCTCAGCACCCCCTCCCCCATGCTGTTGCTATTTCAATTTTTTCTTTCTTTATCCCTCTGTTGTTCCTCATCTTGTTTGATGTTGCCTCCCTATTCACCCTTATCCTTCAAAGGTTGCCCCCCCCCCCCCCCATGGTCCTCAGGATCATTACTGACCCTCCTCTGCCTTTTGTCTGTCCACCCTCCTGCTCTAACCCCCCTCCCTTTACCTGTTGGGTTCCTTGTCCATGACCTCCTGCCTACCCTCCCCTTTTGTTTTCTTCGTTCTGTGTCCCTAGCCTGTCCCTGACTGTTCTTGTTGTGTGAAGTCCTTATTATGTGATTGCTTTCCCTGCCTGTTTGTCATTTTGCCTCTGACGAAGATTCTGCTAGGATCGAAAGCTCAGGCCCCTTTTGACACCATTTTACTCCATTGGCTTGCCACTATCTGATAAGCAGTTTTCAGCAGCCTTTTTTTTTTTTTGCTACAATGGATTTCTAGTATGTCATTATTTCGATGTATTTCACCGTCTATTATACACAGCAGAGCTGGTCCTTAAACCAGTCATACTGCCACATTTTGACCCTTTAAGACCGTTTTTGTGCCTATCGTTACGTGATTAAGATCTCACTGCAAAACATTTAATGTGTTTTTCACACTAAATATGAAATAAACCAATACATTTCACACTTCACTCCACAAACATTGAATGTAGGCCGCTATTACTTTGTTGTCGCTCGTCACCGCACCAGTAATTTGGTAAAAATTATAACCCTGTATACACAGGTCAAAAGTTGTACATCCGTACATGACCCTTTGCACATGGTTTTATAAGTAATATATGGTTGATGATCATGATTAAGTGATACATGACAAATGTTACGGGGCGGGGACAAGTTTCTAAAGCGAAATTGTCCAAAGTGAAATAGTATCAGTGAAGCGGAAGCGGGCAAAGACTATACCAGTGCGTCTGAATCACACACTAATTCGAACTGTGTAATGTGTGAATGCACATAGAATCATTTTGTATTTTAAGTGCGTTATAGATACTAACGGGGTCAAAATCAAGTATGAGGTAAAAGGTGATGATGAAGTATTCCTTTAATCAAAAGAACTGAATTCCCATTTATCTGTTTATGTTATCAAGACTCGTTTACTTTTCTCAAACCAAACAATATACATGCATGTATGCATAGCATACACGTGCACGGTCATTATGTGCATAGCTGCCACTCAAAATGATAAAGCGGCTGTGAAATGTGTCCGACATTTAAAATGTTTTATCATCCCTTAATGCGCATAAGTCTGCGATAACGAGTTCAAAGATCAAAGTGAAAAATGCGCCAAACAAAACAAAGACTTTGGACCATTTTCTGTGTTCTCTGAGTTAGTTGAAAACGGTTAAGTGCCGTTTCTCTCGGCGGAGCTTCCAAGTTCCAACTGGCTGTGATTATTCAAACAGTTCCTATTCATAATTATATCGATGTAGATTTTGATTCATCCAGGTAGTATGCTAAAAGCGTGTAAATGAAATCTGTTCGACTGGACTTACTTGTGAAAATCACGGAGAAAACAGTTTCTCGCCAGCCAGCCAGAGTTGAAGAAGTGACTAGGACGAGTCACGAAACTGTTTTCTCCGTGATTTTCACAAGTAAGTCCAGTCGAACAGATTTGATTTACACGCTTTTAGTTCCTAATCATGTATAAACAGAACCCCCCCCCCCCACAACTTGCATTGGTGCCGTTGATGATCGATGTCTGATGCCGTCGTCTTGCTGAGCAATCTGAAGACTCATTTTGATCGTCAACATAACGTTGGCTATATTTTGCTTGTTTATTTATTAAATGAAATGAAATCTCACTTAATGATAAAGTATATAAAACAAAACAAAATAAGTGTGTGAAAAAAGTGTAAATCAGGGGCCCGTTTCATAAAACTTGTCATCAGTGACAACTGCCACATTTCTATGACAAATTTGCTCTCAGCCAATCAGTTGCAAGGATTTCAGTAGCTTGTCACATCTATGACAACTTGTCACTGATGACAAATTTTATGAAACGGGTCCCAGAGCTGTATCATGTTAAAGTTTTTAAAGCTTTACCCTCCTGAAAAGCCGGTTTTATCACTTTTACACTTAATTTTCACAAATAAAACTGAAATGGAATAATCTGCAAGTGTAATTCTTTATTGACAGTAGTATCAGTTTAGTGCCACGGCATGCCAAGTCGAGTAAATTCATTTTAATTTCATCATTTTTTTTTTTTTTTTTTTTGCGCAAGTTCTATTCGCGCATCCCCGTGTCTCTACCATACTATAGTACCTATCTTTTATAGGTAGGGCTGGCGACAAGTAATTATAATCACAAAGACATATTTCCTCTAGAAAGTGGCTGGTACTTGTGAATATGATGAAATGTGCTCTTTTCTTCATGGTTCCTGCTTTTTCTGGGCACTTCTTGAGTGTAATTAATGGAATATTATTATTATAGGATAACACTGTTGTATTGACAGGTTTTCAAGACAGCTCACCATGTATAAGTGTGCAATTCTATGTGCTTTTATCGATATGTCTCATTATGCAAGTTATTTACAGCCCTTTGTGAATTGACTAATGGAATCTTGATATATGTATTTTGTTACGAATTTGCCCATGTAATCACTTAACAATGTGGTTTTCAAGTTTTATGATCATGTGTATGCGATCACACGTGCACGATCGCGAATGTTTGTAAACACCACCAGTTACGTAATCTCCTTTTGAGTCATTCGTTTTGAACCGCAGCCTTACACACTTCGCCCAGGTTGAGTTTAATGTTATGAATATATTAAGCTGGGCGTGCCTGACGGAATTTTCCATGTATGTAATAATGTTCATGTTAAAAATACATTGGTCGTGTCAGTCGACAATCAGACTCCGGTTAGAGAGGACCGTTATAACTTTCTCAACGTCCCGTCCATGGTCTTGGGAGAAATCGCTCTCCCTGAGACAAGTATCCTGCGGACTGAGTTAAAGTGCTAAACAGCAGGATAATCCAGGAGATGCCAACCTGCTTCTAGCCCGTTTCCCTCCGACGACGACAGCGTCGATAGGTTCTCGTTGACTTGGCCAGGCGAACCACCAGGCGGTCTGGAGCCAACGCCCACCTGTGATTCCTGTGATTGCTACACAGCAACTAGGGGGAGCCACGCCGAGGTCGATCCAGGGCGTCGAGACTGTGTGAGTGGCAACGCGGACCTGGCGGCCAACGCCCTTCTGCCCGGCGTGGTCGCGGAGCTGCAAGCTGAGATAGCGTCGCCCGCTGATTCGACGACGTCCCCGTGCGTCGACGCGCTCTCGACGTGATAGCGTCTTGCGTCGCCTCCCCGTCACGTCGCAGATGAGTTGGGCCCCGACGTTGGTTCTGTTAGGGTAAAACCCTGGCCAGGTATTACATAATCTGTCTTTGAGTTATCTTTTGTTCAAACGATCCGATCTAACATTCAATTGTTATGGTTAATTTCGCTGTAGTGTTTTGAACAATTATCCTTATTCCGGTTGGAAACTGATTGTTAAGCAAATTCCTAATAAAGCTCCGGAAGATTTGTTCATTTCAATTCACTGTGACCGCCTTGCATTCATTTGTGTGAACTTGACCGTAACAATTTATGTAAAGCATATCACATTGTATGTGTGCCCACATAGGCAGCTTTTCCTGGAAATCCCTCCCCCTCCCGTCTATCTTCTGCTTCCTTCCCTCCATCTTTTCTATTTTGCTTCCTGGGCACACATGGACTGTGACCACTTGTACGTTTTCTTTGAAATTGTTATGAATTTGTTTTGTAAATGTATTGTATATATTTTTTTTTCTGTTTATTCAATGGAAATGGAAATAAAATTGAATTGAATTGAATTGATTTACATTTACATTATGCAGCATTCATTGTTGCACTCTGCTATTTTATTGGAATGATCACGGAATGTTTTCGCATACGTGTGCATGCATATTTGCATAACAACACTGTATTACAATGTGTGCCCATAGAGGCAGCTGTGCTATGGAACCCTCTCGATCCTTTTCCACCTCTATTCTTTTCCTTTTATTCCTGCTCTTCTTGGGTACACATGTGACATGTGATCCCTGGGTTTCTGTATAATGTACATTACATTGTATGTACACCACACATGTTTCACTCCCAACATAATATTTTTAGGGCCTGTGCAATTTTGTATTTATGACTTTGCATTTTTGATATATATTTGTCATAGTCAGACGTCAGCATGTTGAAAAGATTCAATGCATCAATAGTATATTTTAATGTTCTATTTTTATAGTCTCAAACATACCTCTTTATTTTATTAGTATTTCAGTTTAATTAGTTACGATATATCGTTTGATCATGTATCGAATTGTTAATTGATTATCAGTCATTTTTTTCTCTTTTTTTATATGTGATCTGTTTGTTATTCTTGTCGTGTTATGCTCTGTTATCTTGCCAGTGGAGGAAGATTTTCTGTATTTTTTAAATCAGACAATAAATGATTGAATTGAATTGAATTGGATTGAATTGAAATGAGACGCGAGTCAATTGTCTTTGACTCACCTTTTATCAGGATCGCTTTGTTTATTTTGTGTTTTGATGTCTTAGTCATTTCAAAACTGATTTTCATCTTAACAAAGTTTGGATTCCTCTTAGAATTGTATGCTCTTTTCATAGAGTGATTTCTAAGTATCTCGCAAAAAAAAGAAAGAAAAAAAAAGCTGAATCCTCACCTTAACCATCCCTTTAACTCTTTATGTGCCACGTTCGCACGTCCGGCTCAGTCGACGGCGTGCCAACTTCGCATATTCTGCTCAACAAACAAAGCCGCCAAAACCGATCGATAAATCGCTAATCACTGCTAATCCCGCGGTACAATGAAAGCGTTTTTCGTGCTTTTGTTCCTCTCATATACGGCTTGCATTCTATGTAGTGATTGACTATCAAGTGGTGTTCCCGACTGGATTTGCTCGTACATTCTAAGTTTCTGTCACGGTTTTATGTGCAAAAGTCATGCCTTTACAGTAATGTAGCAACTGGTCATTCGAAAGAGAAATTGAAAAATGGATTCGTCATACAATTTATATCGAAACAAAGTTTGGCATTCCTCTTTAACTTTGCCTACTATTATGTCCATCTTAACAGAAATTTAGTGTTGAAACATGACGTGTAGACAACAATAAATTACCAAATATTCTGTGAATTGGAATTTATATGAAAAATAATTACGTAATGCGGGTAGAAAAGATAGAGAAGAATGTTTCACATCTTCTTTATGAGGTTTCAAACGCAAAATTACTATTCTTCTTGAAGAATACAGCATTTTCCCGGTTTTTTTTTATACTTTTTTATGGGGGGATGGAAGTTAATTTAGACTTTAACCACAAAGAGAGGTGCCGCGAAATTATTTTACATGTTCAAGGCTATTTCTAATAATCATTGCCGCACTGTAATCAGAATGAAAACCATGAAAAGGGTGTGAACATTGATGAAATCGGAGTTAATGTATATCGCATTTGTTTTTTGTTTGAATATCGATTGTAGCTTATAATAGCGTCTTCTGGTTTTGAAATGAGAAAGAAAATGGTTTATTCTATGATATCCTTGTTCGTTTTAGTACTTCATTTCTGATGTCATTAGTCACGGTCGACATCATTTTTAGGTTTGTGTGTTCGTAATTTAGTATGAAAAGGACGATTAAGATGAATCGAAGCGGTCATACCCTACCTACGTTCTTTTTTTCGGGGGGGGGGGTGGTCAGTAAAATCTGTCATACAAGCGCAATTTCACTCCGCTCCGATTTTGACATGTTGAATCATATCGTTATGTTGACTTAACATGTTTGAATCAGCTCAAAATTATTCATCTAAGAATTAAACCAATCGAAGCAATCTATAGTAGTATAGTATAATTATACAAAATAAAAGAAATCACTGCGAAGGCATGGAAGGACTATGATCATAACTTATGAAAACTATTCATTTTACCATAAGTACGGGCAGAGCGAGCGAGCCACTTTCACTTTGCCATTCGTCTGAAATGCATTCCGCCAGTGTTGTTAATGATTATCAATGTTACAAGTCAAGCTTGTTATATAGCGCCACCTCTCGGTGACTGTAGCGTTACTGTCTGCTACACACTGCTGGGTATCTGGTCTGAAGCTGGGTTCCATTAAATGCCTTCAAGGTGACTGTTTACTCGGAAACTCGATTTGTGTCTGCTTCTCATTTACGTGGTGGCAGCTCTGGAAACGTTACCTACTCCTGAGGATTTGTTTTCACCTGCACAAGCAGACGTTAAGCTTGCTGAGCTCCAAATCGGCCAACGATCCAGAGTTGGTGTAAGTTCCTTGTTTTTCTCTTACATTACGGTCCCACCTATAGGCTTTGATAGTGATGGCCTCAGCTCCAAGAGCACCCAAGCAATGGTGTCTCACCAAACGTGAAACAGTCAATTCATTCGAAAATTGGCGACAAAACTTAGTGTACACTCTCACCCTAGACTCAAATTTTGCGCCGTTCCTAGATGATGATTGCTCATGGGCTCAAAAATCTAAATCTTGCCCACTCCGTGGCTTTGTTGATGACCCAGAAAGCGTCCCGACTGGGTCTCGAAAATCAGCACACCAGAAAGCCAGTATGCTTGAGCTTATGCTCGGACAGATTGCTAATTATTGTCCCATTATCTCACGCAATTCCATAGTCAAGACTTCCACCTCCCTCAACGATATTTGGGGGAAGATCAGGCTTCATTATGGGTTTCAAAGTACCGGCGCTCACTTTCTTGATTTCAGTGACATCAAACTAGAGCCGGATGAGCGTCCTGAGGACCTCTACCAAAGGGTGGTGGCCTTTATCGAAGACAACCTGCTCACATCCGCAGGTGGCATAACTCACCATGGTAAGCGTGTTAGCGAAGATGAGGAGCTTACTCCCACGTTGGAAAACCTTATCGTCCTCACTTGGCTCCAACTCATTCATTCAGATCTTCCTCGCCTGGTCAAGCAGCGCTACGGGACAGAATTGCGCTCTCGTACCCTAGCTTCACTGAAACCCGAAATCTCTCAGGCATTAGATAGTCTTTTGGATGAAATCCACACCACAGAGAGTTCTCGTGCTATGCGCACCCTGACCTCCCCTTCCCCGCGCCCTGTAGGCCTACGCCCCCAGCGTGCTCCAATGCCCCGCAGTCGCCGCAATCTGCAGACTCGCACCCCCCAGCGCAACAGTAAATACTGTCCTCTCTGTCGTGAAGCGCGCCGGCCAGACACTCATTATTTAAGTGAGTGTACGTACTTACCCGAAGCAGACAGGCGATTCATTGCTAAGGCCCGCCAGGTTGCACATATTTTAGAGTCTGATGATGAGATTGATGATTTGTGCCAAGTTGAACAGGTCCACCTGTCTGAGCCTGTCCCTCTGAAGGATGATACGGCTACCAGCGACTCTTCATCGGCCCTCAGAGTCCAGGTCCGTCAGTCTCCATATTTTGATGCGTTTTGCGGGCACCAGGTCGTTCGCATCACTGTCGACAGTGGTGCTACTGGTAACATGATCAGAGCTTCTACTGTCCAGTCCCTCCAGGGTGTCATAAAACCCAGCTCGCAGTCTGCTCATCAAGCCGATGGGTCTTCCCCCCTTGATGTTGTTGGGGAGACCACTCTGTCCTTCACTCGTGACGGCAAGTCATTCGTGTTTGAGGGTTTGGTCATTGATAATCTTGATGTAGAAGTACTCGCAGGTACCCCATTCATGGAGCACAATGATGTGTCGGTTCGTCCTGCTAAACGCCAGGTGTGTGTGGGTGATGACATGATCATTTCATATGGTTCTCGCAGGCCTTCGGACAATGCGACACATGCAGTTCGCCGTGCTCATGTCCTTCGTGCCCCATCTCAGTCTACTGTGCTTTTGCCTGGTGAATTCGTCGAGCTGTCAGTTCCTGATGAGCTACTGTCTCATGACACACTTGCCCTTGAGCCCAGGATTGTCCCTCAGAAAGGTGTTCCCCCAACTGATCCATCTTGGCCTGAACCGTGCATGGTCTCCAGTGTAGCAGGCAAAGTGCGTATCCCTAATCTTACGCCTCAACCCCGCCTGATCCGTAAACATGAACATTTCTGCCAGGTCCGTCCGGTCTACGTTCCTTCAGAGCCTCAGTCTGATGACCTCCCCCGTGTACCCGATAGGCCCGTGCCCAGTGGTGTCTCACGTGATACTGAGCATCGTTTTTCTGACCCAATATTGCTCGATCCTGATTGCATTATCCCCATTGGTACGAAACATGACTTTCAGTCTCTCCATGCGGAGTTCGATGATGTTTTTGACCCTGCCTTCACTGGGTATAATGGTGCTGTTGGCCCGTTTGAGGCCGTTGTCAACATGGGCCCGGTTCAGCCTCCCCAACGCAAGGGTCGCTTGCCACTTTACTCCCGTAACTCTTTGGTTGATCTCCAAGAGAAATTCGATGAACTAGAACAACAGGGTGTCTTTGCTCGCCCAGAAGATGTGGGCATCTCTGTTGAGTACCTGAATCCATCCTTCCTTGTGAAGAAGGCCAACGGCGGCTTCCGCCTTGTTACAGCTTTTGCCGATGTAGGCCGTTATGCCAAGCCTCAGCCCTCCCTTATGCCTGATGTGGATTCCACCCTCAGAAAAATTGGTCAATGGAAACATCTCATTGCCACAGATCTCACCAATGCTTTTTATCAAATTCCCCTGTCCAAGGCCTCGATGAAGTATTGTGGTGTTGCAACCCCCTATCGTGGAGTCCGTGTGTATACACGCTGTGCCATGGGCATGCCAGGCTCAGAAACTGCTCTTGAAGAGCTGATGTGTCGCGTGCTTGGGGATCTACTTGTGGAAGGTATTGTTGTGAAACTTGCAGACGACTTGTTCATTGGTGGTGATACCCCCGAGGAGCTTCTCCAGAATTGGTCACGTGTCCTGCATGCCCTCCGAAAGTCAGGCCTTCATCTTTCAGCCCGTAAGACTGTGATTTGCCCAAAGTCTACCACGGTCCTGGGCTGGATCTGGTCCCAAGGGACCCTACAAGCGAGCCCTCATCGCATTGCGGCGCTTGCCTCATGCCCCCCTCCTACTACTGTGAAAGGAATGCGTTCCTTCATTGGGGCATATAAGATGCTCGCCCGTGTTCTCCCACATTGCGCTATCTTCCTCACACCACTGGACGCCGCAATTGCTGGTGGTCAGTCGAGTGATCGCATTGATTGGTCCGATGACCTGCGTTCATTTTTCAAGACCGCTCAGGAAGCCTTAGCCTCCCCCCGTGCCATTACCCTTCCCCGACCATCCGACCAGCTTTGGATTGTTACTGATGGTGCTGTCAAAGATCATGGTATTGGTGCCACATTGTACATAACACGACAAGGAAAGCCACAGGTAGCTGGTTTCTTTAGCTCCAAACTTCGTGATCGGCAGGTTACTTGGCTCCCATGTGAGATAGAGGCCCTTTCTATTGCAGCATCCTGCAAGTATTTCAGCCCGTACATTGTGCAGTCCAAGCACCGGCCATGCATTCTCACAGATAGCAAGCCCTGTGTACAGGCTTTTGAAAAACTCTGTCGTGGTGAGTTCTCTGCCAGCCCACGTGTGTCAACCTTCCTGTCCACAGTTAGCCGGTTCCAATGTGCCGTGCTCCATCTGGCTGGATCCGCCAATGTTCCGTCAGATTTTGCTAGCAGGAATGCCCCAGAGTGCACTGATTCCTCTTGTCAGGTATGCCTCTTCATTCGTCAGACAGAGGATTCTGTTGTTCACAGAGTGTCCCCTACAGACGTGCTCACAGGGAAGCAGAAGTTACCCTTCACTTCCCGTCCAGCGTGGGTCAGCATACAATCTGAGTGCCCAGACTTGCGACGCACTCATGCTCACCTTCTCCAGGGCACCCGACCTTCTAAGAAACTGACCAATATCAAAGACGTCAAACGCTATCTCCGTGTTGCTACCATAGCTAGAGATGGGCTGTTGGTTGTCCGCCGTGAACAGGCTCTCCTGTCACCTCGCGAGTGCATCATCATCCCCCGTAGCGTTCTTGATGGCCTGCTTACTTCACTCCATCTCCAACTTGATCATCCCACCCACCACCAACTCAAGACCGTTGTCAACCGGCATTTTTTTGCCTTGGACATGGACTCTGCCATCACACGTGTCACCGACACTTGCCATCAGTGTGCATCCCTGCGGAATGCTCCACACACGGTTGTCCCTCAGACCACTGGCGATCCCCCCGCAGCCGTGGGTACATCGTTCGCCGCTGATGTCATCAAGCGCTCGAAACAACTGATTTTACTTCTCCGCGAATGTGTCACTTCCTACACCGCCACTTGTTTCCTTCCAGATGAGCGCAGAGATACTCTTCGCGATACCTTGATCCGTCTCTGTGTGGAACTTCGCCCGCTCGATGGGCCCCCTGCTGTCATCCGCACCGACCCCGCCCCTGGTTTCGCCTCCTTACAAGATGATGCCCTGCTCGCCCAGTTTCACCTTTCCATTGAAGTAGGTCATGCCAAAAATCCCAATAAGAACCCGGTTGCTGAGAAGGCCATTCGTGAACTCGAAGATGAAATCCTGCGGCATGAGCCCTCCGGAGGACCACTGACATCCTTGTCCCTGTCCCTCGCCACTGCCCGACTCAATAGCCGTCTTCGCTCGCGTGGCCTTTCTGCACGTGAAATGTGGACTCAGCGCGACCAATTCACGCACAGCCAAATTCCACTGTCGGATGCAGACCTCATCTCTTCACAACATGAACAGCGCCTTTCGAACCATCCCCACAGCGAGCGTTCCAAGGCTCCCTCCCGCATCCTCCCCAATGATGACCCTCTCGCAGTTGGGGACCTTGTTTATCTCCGGTCAGATCGCAGCAAGTCCTCCGCACGCCCTCGATACCTTGTAACATCAATAGATGGCAAGTGGTGTAACATTCGCAAATTCATTGGCTCTCAGCTCAGAAAATCGTCATATCGTGTAAAGACATCGCAATGCATGAGGGTCCCTGTTCCCCTTGTGGCTCCTCCCCAGCACCAGATGTCCGACGAAGATGAGACAGACTTGCTTTCCCCAGATGACGAGCGAGATTTGCTCCCCCCGGACACCTGCAGAGACATTCCACAGGAACTCTCATTGCCTCCTGGGCCAGATGTCCCGTGTGTCCCCCTGCAGGAGCCCCCTCCTGAAGCCCCCCTTCCCCCTCTGCCCCAGGAACCTGCCCCCACTGTTCCGACTATTAACGGTCCAGGTTGTCCCCCCACCCATGTGACCCCCACTGGGCGCCCTCAGCGCTCCCGACGCCTCCCACCTAGGTTTGATGATTATTTGATGTATTAATCAATGATATACAATGTACATGTATTTTGTTTTCTGTGCGAACTGTTGGCTACCTCAGATTAATGCCCCCCCCCCCCCTCACTCACTGTGTATCCTTACAATGTACCTCTCTTATAGCCATGTTATCCTGGTGCCACATATGTTATTTCATTTCCCCCATCTGGTTTATTACATTATGTCCCTTAACATAACCTTTTTTCTGAGGTGCCCCACATGGGCGTTTTTTGTTTTTCTTTTAAGCTGTACTTGTATTATGTTTATTCTTCATTTCTACCAAACCGTCTTTGTATGACATCCTTGTTTATCTTTATTGTCTCTCACCTAGCTGTCTTGGTATGTTCTGCGTATAATTTAGTTGTGGATATGTTCTATAGGTGTATTTTTTTTCAGTCACCCCGCTTATGTCTCAGTGATTTGCCCCTTTGTGCTGTGTATAACATATGATGCTTATATCCTTAGTGGGTGCATACGCCTTCTTGTTTCTGAGTGTATGTAATACCAGGTTTATTATCACATACCCTTATCTTCTTAATATTTCCCAGTTACCTTTATATATTTACTTCTCTGGTGTCTGTTTGGTGCCTGTCCCTAATTGCACCTTTACTCGTACATATCAATGTTTTCTGCTACGTGCATATGTAATTCTATTTTCATATAGATATGTGTATTTCCTGTGTCCCCTCATGAACATTTTGTACATCATTTCATATTTTTGTTTATACTGTGTAAGTCTATGCCTTTATAGGAGCTACTTATTTCATGCCATCCTAGCTTGCCCCATCAGGTCGTACATGATTGTCAAATTTGTTGTTTTTGCTGAACGGTATGTTTCATGTCAATCAGGACTGTATAACTCAGTGTCAGCACGTCTGAGAGAGGTATTGGTATGATGTGATGGTTATATACTTGTAACAATTCATGATTGTTTTTGTTTTCTTTAACGTTGACGAGAAGAATTGATGGTAGAATGCGTATCTGGTGTTATTGTTAAACGTACGGTACCCAATAAGTTTTTCTGATTACACTCTTGGTGTCTAAGTCAGGTGTTAGTGTAATTGTTATTTTCAGGTGTTAGCTTAGTGTTTTTATAAGCCAGCTAGCCTATTATAGTTCATGGCAGTTTACTCTTGAAAGTATCATAGGTCATGAACAGTGCAACTACTTGTATGTTATAATAGTTTACACCTTTATTCATTTTAAAGGTAATGGTTTGTTAAGCTCAAGTAGAGCTTTTATATTTTCTTTATCATTCAGGTGAAAAATGAAAGAGTAAAAAAGAAAGGCAATCACGCCAGTGTTGTTAATGATTATCAATGTTACAAGTCAAGCTTGTTATATAGCGCCACCTCTCGGTGACTGTAGCGTTACTGTCTGCTACACACTGCTGGGTATCTGGTCTGAAGCTGGGTTCCATTAAATGCCTTCAAGGTGACTGTTTACTCGGAAACTCGATTTGTGTCTGCTTCTCATTTACGTTCATTAAAAGCTTATAAACGTGATCGCATTGTTCGAGAAATAAAAAGTATTCTTATACTGCTAGAAAGCAGAGAAGAAAAGGAAAAATGTAAGGATTACTAAAGATATGTTTCAGCAGGCACACTCGAGGATGCGAGGCTACCATGTATACACTAAATTAGGCCATGGGGTGAAGCGGAAAAAGAGGCTTAGAAAATGGGTTTCGTTCCAGCAACACTGGCACTACTTTTTGAATGCGGAAATGTGATGTTTTGTACATCCTAAATATACAGTAAAAAGTTCTCCTCGAAATATCCTGTAGTTTTTGCGAAAATCCATATTTTATAAACTGCGACCAGCAGCCCAATACACATATCGTAATGGGGCTGCGGATTGTAGCATTTAGGATCATGACAGGCTAGTATTGCGGACAAACGTCAACCTTAAATCGAACAAAAATGTTTCAATTTGAAGACTTACAAGTAAGGTTGAAGTATTGACAACAGGGTTCGTGCAAGGTTTGGTTCTACAAATAGTCATTTTCTGTTCAAATTGCTGACTTAATATGACTAGGTCGAGAGGAATCTGGGAGAGCTACGCTGAATTGACGGTCAGCGCAGGCGCACACATCACTGCGCACAAATTTCGAATCCATTGACTGGATATGATGTCTGTGTGCGCATGCGCTGGCCGTCAATTCAGTGTAGCTCTCCCAGTTTCCTCTCGACCGAGTCACATTTAGTCATCAATTTGAACAGAAAGGAACTATTTGCAGAAGCAAACCTTGCACGAACTCTGTTATCAATACTTCAAATTTATTAATAAGTCTTCAAATTGAAGATTTTTTCCCGATTTTAAGTTGATATTTGTCCGCAATAAAATATCCGTCATGATCCTGTATGCTACAGTTCACAGCCCCATGACGCTATGCGTATGGGGCTGCTGGCCGCAGTTATGCGTATGGGGCTGCTAGCCGCTGTATAGTTCCCATAGTGTTTCTAGCTGAAATACATATACACATTTGTAAAGCACTGCTTTTAGCCATATAGTACCTAGAAAAAAAAAAGTGAAGTTTTGGGTTAATAGTTGCCATGGTTACATTATATCTCATGTTTCAGCTTTTCCTGATGTGTATCAGAGGTCAAGGCAAATGCCTTATATTCTGTTCAAAGACATGTTATTAATCAAATGACTAATCATTCAAGGCAAAAAAAAAAAAAAAAAAATCAGAGCGTTTGTTTGTGTGTGTGTAAGCGTGCATGTGGAAGAATCTTATTGTACACACACACACACACACACCCTCACATGCACACACACATACGCACACACATACTTATGAAGATACCCAAGTGTATTACAATATTATTCTACATGCCTTGGCCATTTATCACATCAGCATCATAAAAAAGATCATCATAAACATGAACACACACAATGATATAATACATGTATTGATCAGTGCATTACACATACACAGGTGGATAAAAACGCTGACATATTATGTACACTCACACGCACACATACAAACTCATTTACACACATGAGACATTACTTTTAAAAGATCATATTGTTTATCAGTAAAGATGTTTTTCTTTTCTTCTTCTTAAGAAGCTTTAATATATTTTGATCACATAGCAATCACGTTGTTCATGAAATATTACAGTACTTTAGAAAATTTAATCTTCATAAGATTTCCTGAAGTTTTCATTGCTATCATTAGGTTGGTGGGACACTACCTCCTTTCATGTAAGATAGCTCAAAATGATAATCAGTCAAATTTTCTAGTTTTAATAAATTTTCTGGAACATTCCATGGTCCAAATATCCTTGAAAGGGTGTAAAAGTTTTGAAAAATGCCAATATATAAAATAAAGGCAATATTATAGTTTACCCATTCATGAGTGAAAACTGCTGGATTCTGTATTGGAGGCAATGTGTACCTGAAAATCTTGGAGAGAGTAAAACAGGTTTGGCATTAAAAATTATGATAACATTGCAATTAACTTCCAATATCAGAGGATCTGTGCAAACCTGACTCAACTTATGCACAATTTTCATTTGGCTGGTATTAGTTTTAGCAAACTGATTTTGTACTCACACCTACATTGTACTGACCTTTCTACATGAACATTCTGTTTCAGTATTAATAATAGTTACATATTTTTTCCCCCAGAATGGGAGAAACAAATTTTAATCGTAGTCATTCAGTTTTATGAAAAAAAAAAACACACTTAGGAAAACATCTTTGTTCTTAGAATAATTCAACCCTATATTCAAATCATAATAGTGGGCAGAAATGTTTGCTAAAGGGCGAACAATCACATACTTGAGGCAAGGAGTCAAAACATGTTGCATAAACATTGGCATTCAAAATACAGGAAGCAATCTGTATTACAAAGACATTTTATCATGCACAACTTTGGTATTTAAGATGTCAATTCTTGAACATTAATCACATTGACCAAAGCATCGGTGCATATACAGTACATTCTGTTGTTTCTGAACTTTGCACTGAAGTTCTTTGTGTATATGTGTGTGAATGTTTCAGTGGTGTATATTGCTCCATTTTATCAAGGACAACTTATAGTAACATGACAATGTTTTCATGCTTCAATATTAATCATATTGACCTATTTCCCTTGGCAAGTAATGAGCAGGTTGACTCTGTTGCAAATGATGCATTTTACAGGCAACACAGCAGAACCTGAAGAGCTTCCAGAAGAAAATCTTGATCTTGATGTGAGCGTCTTAGGGGAGGAAACAGATGCTCCTGCTGACGGACCAGGCTCCTCCTTCAGCTTTCGTTTCCTAGCGAGATTCAGGCGTTTGCTATCTATAAACCTCTTGTAGCACGTTTCATGGAATCCTATTTAATACAATGGAGAAATGAACAGCAATGATTAGCCGTTGGATTTTGTTAGGGGGAAAAAGGCTAAACACTAGGGGGAGGGGTTGAACATTACACTCAATATATCATTAAATGTACGGTAGACTATTGACTGCCAATATTTGAATCTTGTAATTACCAATAGGCCCTTGTACTATGCCAGGTAATCATTAACACCTCATGATCATTGTCATCATCAACTACTTCAACTTGTACTTGCAGTGCAATTACTGATTTTAAATGACATCTACAGCTTTCAGCACCTGATCACATGCAATATCAATTATCATAATTATGAATACAACTGCCTTATCATCATTAATACTAGTAATCCTTGGCCTTTCACTATCACCGCCACCCAGTGCCACTGCTTTATAATTTGGCACAACATAATGGTAATCATATGTTTTAGGGAGTTTAATTGTTGAAATTATGTCATTATTGTCATTGTTGGTTTTTTAGACCTATCAAATATTAATAAGTTAATTTACTGAGATGCTAAATGTGTGTTTTGAGGGGGGATTCGCCGATTTCGGGGTGAGAGAGACAGGATGGATTTTTAATATTAATACTCCATGGCCATGATTATGAAAATATAAATTTACATGCAGTTTGGACCTTTTTCAATCCAGTCCTGTGCTGTGTGTCAAGATTTTTACAAAACAATATCACCGATCAGCTGCATCAACCTAACCTGGGCTGTACATAGAACAACATGTAAAATTCATCTAGGCTACATTATAACGGCGCTATGCCATGCCAAGGTGAAATTCAAGATAATTTATCTAAAATGTAACAGACACGCTAACGGCTAAGCTACAACATTAGCGTCCATTATAACATACACAAGCAACGTTCATAACATAGCTAACGTTGTACTTGTAGTCATTACGCATATATGAGACTGCACTGCAGTGTCGACTGCTACGACTGTACGCACGTAAACTAACCTGTAAATTATCCTATGTACATGTAGGTTGCAGCAGTCCCCCTGAGCAACTGAATCACTTCGTTCTGGTCTGCGATTTCACGGTCTCCCCCACTCAATTTGATCCACTCTTTGGCACACATAATAGGTTTCGTCTATCTTAATTTTCGGCAGAGCAGACGACGTAGACGCGTCGACAGACTCACAGGGGGCGGCCATTTTGACTCGTAAACAATAATTCTCGATTCGGATTGGATAACATACATCACATGATCGTTCGCGAATGAATATCGTACACGGCAAAGTGTACATATTCAGCTCCTCAGTGACAAAAAAGTTCACTGTTTCCCCCTAAATTACCAAAATACTGCAGGAGGGTTTGTGTCGAACTTTTTCCTGTAGCCTTTTTGGTTATTTGTTTGCACGTAGCTGTGGAGAAATTTTAGTGCCGCAGTTGTCGGAACGAAACAAGCGAAAAAACCAGCTCACCCCATGGCCTAAATTCACTCGTAAGTTAATATTAGTGTATAGATATAATTATTGTAATTATATAGTATATTGTTAGTGTATTGTTCATTTTGATCTTTAAATAATTAATTAATTATTTGTTACAGGGGGCACGGGGGGGGGGGGGCAAAAAAAAAAACATCTTTTTTTTTCTTGGGGGGGGGGGGGGGGGGGCAAGTGCCACCCCTGCCCTAGTCTGGGCTCTGTCCCCTTTTCCTTGTTCTGATATTTTGCCAATTGCGACAGAACAACAGAGGGCGCAAATTTTCTGATTGCGATAATCGAGAGACTGCGCGCCCAACGGGTATCGCAGTTCTCGGCGTATCGCAATCACAGAACTCTGTAAGAGTTCTGTGATCGCAATCCTCGGGTGTCACGCCCTCAAACACGGCTTGTCGCGTACACTGAATCAAGGCTACGAGTAAAAAGAGTCCAGAAGCTAGACTACCCCATGTGCAACAAGTGCAAAACTGGATGAACGAGTCATTCTATGTTTTCCGTCGGGCCACTACTAATGCTAATATTTGCTGATCGCGTGATATGTTTTCAGTTGCTTCATTTTTTATCATTTTTTTATTTTGTGGCTGACGTCAATCCGTGCTATTTTCAAGAAGGTGGAATTCCCAAGCAGTCACAAAGGGTATATAGGCTGGTTTGACGCTGCAATATTCTGCACAGCGAAAACTTTATCATCTGGGACCTGGTTTGTCGCGAGGCTCCGCCATTGATTGGTCATCATAATTAATATATACTCGCAGCCCCTGCCGAAAGGAACGGAACATTTTATTGTTCAATGTTTATTCGTCTCGACGTGCGGGGTAAAAACTGTCAGTAGCAGAGTCTGGACTTGGAAATCGATCTGCGAGGCATTCGGATATCATACAGATATCAGAAATAGCGATGATTTCGGTATGTGATAACTTATGTACAAATACAGCCAGTTGCACAAGTCGCCAATGTCGGTGCGTTCAATGAGTGTCATCTCCTGATCTCTGTAGAATCATTCTCTGCGTGATCTGCATTACAAGGCATCGATTCTGCGTGGTGAGCAAAATCTTTGTTTCTGTCTGTGAGTTTATCTATTTTTTTTATTTGTTAGGAGGGAGTATATGCACTCATACTGTCACGGTCACTATAACAAGCCTTTGAAGGACAATTATAATGACAGATAAGATTTATTATGCACCAATTCCACATAGAGTAAGATGCTCAAAGATAGTAAAAGGGACAGAGAGAGCACACCACTCGATGGTGTGTCGCGCTACAAGAAAAGGAGCTATCAGTCGTTTGTCTGATAACGGTATGACGTTATTTCCCCATTCTCTGCTTTTCATTTGATACATGACACGATTTACACAAAAACACACACACAAACACACACACCTACCTTGCCTACACACACTTATACACCATGTGGAGAAAGACAGTGCATTCCCGTTATAACGAAGACGGTTATAAGGAAATAAAAATCAAGATCGCAAAATTATCGGCTCTATGTTCTTTTATTGTTTTGTTCAGTTATAACGAAATTTCGATATAACGAAAGAAAACTGCCGGTCCCGAGGACTCCGTTATAACGGGAGTCCAGTGTAGTGGGTTTAAAAAGAGCAAGTAGAATGCTCGGTAGGGAGGTACTCCGTTCGGCTACTTCAAACTAAAAGTCTTAATGTTCAGCTATGGTACGATTGATCAGTCTTACTTATTCTTCAGTCAACAAACCAAACACCAAAGATAATGGAGTCTAATTTCTATCAAACTTTCGACACGACGAGATAGCTTCCCCCGTTATAAATCCAATCAGATAAATTATTGTACATGTACTTTATCGTTATCCCTTCTATTCAAATCCAAACAGTTATCTTTAGGCAATATATCTATGTACTTCCAAAGTTCTAACTATGATACACGTCTATCCATTTTGCTGTTTCAGTCAAACATTTTAGGGTAATGTCATTAGAAACACATGAACAGTATTCATTCATCTGTATGCGCCCTGTTCGTTTTGTCTTCTTTCAACTTGCAACGCGTGCATTAGAGTATATGACGGTTATAACTTAAGGTATGCATTTGCAACGCGCAACTAAAAAACATTTCCCACTTTTGATCCTTAGTTCAAAAACTATATATCAGATAACACTGACATTGAAATGAGCAATAGCTGAATAGTGTACAATTTTGTTGGAGGTAATTTGAAAATGAAAGCACAAGTCAGTTTCATTAAATTCAGCAGTAATTTTTCAGTTAGGTTTCAGATTTTGCCCTATTTTTGACCCTCTGTACAAAATTTTAACTTTGCTCAAGAGTTACTGGTATGTGTGGGAGTGTGTAGTTGACACCCAGACAATGGTCCTAGACAATGGCCATGACTTGAATATTATTCATTATTTATTTATGAGGAATTCCACTATCACAGCCTTTATTCATTCTGAAATGTGGTGTATGCAAGCACATGGAGACATGAGCTTACGTTTTTTCATGTGCGTGCATTTCACCCTTTGCCATGAATTCAGACTAGCAGTGCCCAGGGCAATCCATCATGATTGATAAAGCAGTCATGTGCCTTGGAGCAGAGCTCTGAACAGGTGGTATCCATGTCCATTTGCAGGGTCATTGTAAGCACACACTCACATACTAGTTTCTGCGAAGGTTCAAGTTTTGTACAGAGTGTTAGAATTTGACCAAAATCTGGAACTTAACTTTGAAAGTAATCATAAATTTCATGAAACTAATATAGGTTTTCATATTCAAATCACTTCCAACAAAATTATACACTATTCAGCTATTACTCATATCAATGACAATTGTATCTGATATATAATTTTTGAACTATTAAGGATAAAAAATACGAAATGTTTTGGTGTAATACGCAGTACATCCAATTTATAATGCCTGTAAACCATTCGAGGTAATGCTGTTTTTGTTTAACTCATTCATCTTAATATGCCGATTTATTACTTCATGCTTGGATTTGTAACCCTATTATCTCTTCTGGAATCCCGGTATGCATATACTGCGCTAAAATTAATTCCGGTTTGTTTGTTTGTTTGTTTGTGTGTTTGTTGTTTGGCAACCTTGCATCCCATGTATTCACATTGTAGTAGCTTAAGATGCAAAGTGTAACCCCTTTATGAATTCTTAGTGGTCACTTCTTATTCACCATACCTGTTACCAAGCACTTTCATTGTCGAACGTACTCCTGAGTACATATCGAGTCCATTGCACTCGTAAGTTCTGATCAGTTCTATTGCACTCTTATTCCAGAACAAAGTCGAATGACTCCAACCAATCCTTCACGTACTTTGCTAATTTTCTGTTGTTAGCGTTCCTACTCCGTCGCTGGTTCATAGCTAAAATGACCGACGTTTCTTCTTTGCAATCACTACATTTATAATATTTTTATAAAATAGATGTAGGACTACCCTCGTGCACCTGTCATGTGCTCTTCATGATGTAGATTCTTTACCTGTTCCTTCCAGAAAGATTATGCTATATCTAATTAACTTTCCCCCCTGGAATAACTTGTTCGGCAATACTTTATCACATTACATTTCGTTGCAAAAGGAAGGATATTGCTTATCTCATGTAGCCTATGTTAATAACAGAATTATCAAGCATCATTGCACACTAAAAAGCCAAATAATGTAGCACGTGCACAGATATATTTTATACAGTACAAGTAAAGCACTGCGCTTTGCATATAATGTACAGTATTAGAATCTTCCATTTCCTACTTGATGTAGAATTTAACACACATCCGTAACCAGATACAGGATACAGGATACAAGCCGGCCCAAACACACTCTCTCCAACCCGCACACGTACAGTCTATGCTTATGAATTCGGGAGTTTTCCTTTTTTTTTTTTCTTCAAGACGATTTGCTTTACAGACGGCCACTGTTTGTGGACGACATATTGGTCGTCTCAAGGAGGAAAAGCTTCGCAATTATTTCATGTGAATTTATAGGAATAGCTTCATCAAATTCTATATTAATCCAATCTATTGCTATACTGCAGGCATAAGAATTTACCTCACGAACTGGATCCTATCAATTTCGGGCATGGCCTGCTATAGACGTTACAGACAATGATAAGTTTGAATGATTATGTTCAGTGAAGAGGTATATACTTTTTACGTAAACTTGGTGTCATGTCCAACTTTACGATAAATCATGTTTATATCTGAATCTCATTATCCAGTAATGGCAAGTCCACGAAACGCCAGTCACGATAAGGGGCGTGGTGGAGGGAGAATAGGTAGACGCCAAGGTGGAAGGGTCCTTGAAGAGACTGAACGAGGAAGAAGACGACATCCAGATCCCCTTCGGGACCCCGAAGTGGAACAGGGAGGTGCAGATGGTTCCAGGAGAGGGGTATCACACTCGACTAGTGGTCGACGAGGCCATGGGACAAGACATGATCCTCCCAGGTACATTTTCGTTGGGATGTTGCCTCGTTCTCACATTGAACATGACCGAAAGTAAATCTTTGTTTAAAAAAATAGGGCACCTAATAATAACAATAAAGGCTTGCATGATCATACGACGTATACGTTCTTTTTCGCTTTATTTCATTGGAAGGGTGTCTAATAATAGGCCTAATAAGAAGAAAATACAACGGCAAAACTTTTTACGTAGTAACTGATAGCTTTGGATAAAAGCAGAATGGATCTGTACCTGATTATTGCTTCTGCTTAACAATGGAATTATTTCTTATCTTTGCTGTTTGCATTTGACTTTTTTTTTAAAGTTTCCATTTGTTTCGCAGTATTTTACATGTATATATTTTGAAAATTTAACCAGAAAAATCGCAATTCAATGTGAATTTAAGTCACGTCTTCATTCACTATGATTTTTCAATTGATAAAGCGCATATTATTTTTTTGAGGATTGTCAGTAAAGATTACATAGTATGCAGCATGACAAACTTATATACGCTTTTATGTTTCCCCCTGACATTTACATCTAGTACTCATTCCAGTGGGAGCCAACAGCATCGGCATCGCAACTTTCGACCTATAAGCTCTAAATTGCTACAGGACATTCTTCATAAAGATTCTTCCGAGGCAGCGATGGAGCTTAGTTCACTCAAGGGATGTGTAGAAGCCGGTTTCAATGAACCCAGAATTGGTGAAGAAAGGCAAAGGCTTATATGGCGAAGTTTGGCATATATCTGTGGAACCACAGGTGCAGAACATACAGTCACCATGCTACTCACCTTGGTATCTGACTCACAACTGCTTACGCTTCATCTCCCGACCTATCTCATCAGACTAAGAAGTTTGGCAGACGAATGTGTCGATGAAATACAAACTGTCCTAACCGACGTCTTCATCGTGTTCAAAACAATGCTACAGAGTTTGCCGAGTCGAGTGACAGATGTCAAGGTTCCCTTCAGTCTACTGGTAGACGCCGTGGAAGGATTCAAAGAAGTATTGCCAGATCTCTACAAGCATCTAGAGTCTATCAAGACTGACTTATCACACCAAATCGATGCCCTCGAAAAGGAGCAGGACAAAAGACGTCAATTGGATCGCGCCCTCAAGAATCCTCCTCCAGATAATTTTCGCGAGCAAGGCATCTTCCCCACCGCAGAAGAACTTGAGGCCGGGTATCAACCATTCCTTCGGCCTCATATCAGGAAAGGCATTTACGCGGATGGATATCACTATCTAGATGTGCAGTTTAGACTCCTCAAGGAAGATTTCATCTATCCGTTACGCATAGGCTTCTCAGAGTACTTTGCCTTCAAAAGAGAGCACCCCAACAAGACACCCAGAATTCATGACATCCGAATATATGAAGACGTTAGATTTGTTCGACCCATTTGTGATTCTTCCGGCGTCTCTCATTGTATGTCCTTCAAGACTCTACCAGGAGTTCGATGGGAAACAGCTAAGAGGCTTATGTTTGGGTCTCTAGTTCTCCTTTCCAGCGATGACTTCCATTCAACTTCCATTCATTTTTCTTTGCAACAGTGGCCAACGGAGATGTAAAAGAACTGGAAGCCGGCCTTGTTGCTATTCGTTTGGTCGATCAAGGAGACGCTTCCCGCCTGTTGGGAAGAACTTTTGTCATGGCAGAATCTACTGTTTTCTTTGGAGCTTATCATCCAGTTTTGCAGGGACTTCAGCGAATGCAATCCACTTCTTTGCCCCTTGCAAGATACATCCTCGGCCTCTGTGAAAATGCAGACGTGCCAGTCTATCTGCAGACAAAGTGTGATGAATCACCAGAGCACACTGCGTACAAGAAAATGGACATATCCCCACTGTTTAATAAAAGGACAAGTACTCGCTTGAAACTTGGATTGCAGCGAGAATTGGAGCAAGAAATTGAAGTCACGAGTGATGATGCTTGGCCGAATGGTGGTGATGTCAAACTTGATCCATCACAACTTGAGGCGGTGAAGAGAGCACTGACTAACGAACTCTCCGTTATTCAGGGCCCGCCAGGAACAGGCAAGACGTATGTCGGTCTCAAGATCGTTGAAATCCTTGTTCGGAATAGGCATTTATGGTGTACTCAAGAAGATCCTGGACCCATTCTCTTGGTTTGCTATACAAATCATGCCCTTGATCAATTCTTGGAAGGTATTCTAGAGTTCCTTCAAGTAGGTATTGTAAGAATTGGTAGTCGAAGTAAAAGCAAAGCACTCGAGAAATTCAATCTACATGAACTACTTCGTGGTAGCAAAAGACCTGACCCTGATGGAAACCAGGAAAACTATATTGACCGAAGAGTCAGGCTTCTCAGAAAGGAAGTTTATGCTGCCAAGCATATCGTGGAGCGAACGCAGGCGCGACTTGCTGGAGCTAAAGCGGGGATCGTTAACGAGTCTGAACTTTGGCACTTTATGTCATGGACGCATTACAACAGTCTCCTCAGACTTTGCAACTTGAAGACGGTTGACTCGTGGATGGTGGAATGGCTTCTGTGTGAGTGTCAAAGTTACTCTGACTGGATGCAAGGACGAGAAACACGCGAGGTAAACGAAGAAGGGGAGGAGATATATGAAGGCACGGAAGAAACGACAGAAACCAACAACAGTTCTCAAGATACTGAGCAGGCCAAAGAAGAAGATCAGGAGGTAGCGGAAGAAATGACGGAAGCCAACAACAATTCGCTAGATACAGAGCAGGCAAACGAAGAAGAAGAGGAGGTAGCAGAAGATATAATAGAAACCAAAAACAGTATTCTAAATACAACTCAGGCAAATGAAGAAAAGGAGTTTGTAGCGGAGGAAATGACAGGAGCCGACGACAGTTCAGTAGATATTGAGCAGGAAGGGGACTTCATAGAGGTAGAACGCATGATCGAAGAAGACTTTGAGACAGAAATAGCTGACAAAAAGGAGAACCTCCCATTTCTAGGTCTCGATCTCTCTCAAACAAACAGTCAGCTCAAGAGGTACATTTCCCAAAAGCTGCTTGGAGCAGATAGAATTGTGTCAACTGCCATTAACGAAATTCTAGATGTGTGGCAAATGTCCCCAAATCAACGATGGGCACTGTATCACGTATGGCTTAGCGAGTACATCGAAGATCTTCGTATTCGTCTGCCTGTCTACGAAAACAAGTATAAGCAACTGTGTTTACAACTAGAAGAAGCCAAGGATATAGAGAAGGTGCAAGTGCTCCGAGACGCTACCATCATCGGCATGACGACAACGGGGGCTGCTAACAAACAGCATGTACTTCAAAGAGTGGGACCAAAAATTGTGGTTGTTGAGGAAGCTGCTGAAGTACTCGAGGCTCACATCACAACTGCCCTCCATTCTTCATGCCAACAGCTCATCCTTATCGGTGACCATCAACAACTCAGACCCAAGCCAAACGTCTACATGCTGGCAAAGAAATATCATCTGGACATTTCCCTGTTTGAACGACTTATCAACAACGGATTCCCGTACACACAGCTACAACTTCAACATCGAATGCCCCCTCAGATATCGGATGTCATGAGGAAACACTTCTACGATGTACTAGATGATCACGACTCTGTGAAGAAATTTGAGAACGTCCGAGGTGTAACCAAAAATATGTTCTTCATTGATCACTCACAAACACAGGAATGTAATGAGGACATTCAAAGTCATTCCAATCTGCATGAAGCAAAATTCCTGGTTGCTCTCTGTTATTATTTCATACAGCAGGGATACGAGACACATCAGATCACCATCCTGACACCCTACACAGGGCAGCTTCCTCACATCAAACAACTAATGACGCGCGATAAGTTTCAAGGAGTGAAGGTGACTTCCATTGATAATTACCAAGGAGAAGAGAATGACATAATTCTCGTTTCATTCGTCAGGAGTAACCACGATGGCAAGATTGGCTTTCTGAGAATCTCAAATCGGCTGTGTGTCTCCTTGTCAAGGGCGAAGAAAGGCATGTTCTGCATCGGTAACTTCACCATGTTCGCTGAGCACAATGACTTGTGGAAAGAGATTGTGGAGGATCTGAAGAAAACAAACAGCATCGGGGAGTCATTGCAGTTGCAATGTGCAAACCACCCTGACCAAGAAATTGTTGTAAAAACAGCAAAGGACTTTGAAAGAGTCCCAAATGGAAGCTGTACCCAGCCATGTGAAGCTAGGCTAGCATGTGGACATGTATGCCGACAACTTTGTCACCTTACTGATAGAGATCATGTTTTGTACAAATGTAAGGCACAGTGTCTCAAGACCATTTGCAGTAACAATCACACTTGCCCGAACGTGTGCTCCCAGCCTTGTCCCACTAACTGCTCCGAGTCTGTGATTATCGAGAAGCTACTACCTTGCTTGCACCCATGCCAAGCGCAATGTGGCCAGAGCATATCTGATATCAAGTGTAATGAGCCTGTCGAAAAGACTCTACAATGTTCTCACAAGCGCATCCTCCCTTGCCACGAAAGTCCAGATTATCTACATCTGTCGTGTGAGATCCTCGTCACACGGCGGCTAGGATGTGGCCACACAAAAAAGGGAAAGTGCTGTCAGCAAGGCAAGTGCGAGGAAATCGTGGAAAAGATATTGGATTGTGGTCACACCTGCTATGTGGAGTGTCACGAGGATCCCAGCAAAATAAAATGTTCTCAAGAAATAGAGCGAACGCTTCCATGTGGACACAAGCAGATGTTTCCATGCCACAAAGATATTAACAGTATCGTGTGTGAAGTTCTAACGAAGAAGATTCTCTCGTGTGAGATGGAAGCAAAATGTTGCGATAAGAGTCAGTGTCAGCAGCTCGTATTGAAGAGACTTCCGTGTGGTCACTCTGAAATGGTAAAATGTTTTAAGGATCCAAAGAAAGTGATGTGTACCTCAGAATGCGAGAAAGTACTTGCATGTGGTCACGAATGTCGAGGTAAATGCGGAAAGCCCTGCACGGAAGAGTGTGGAGAAATGATAACCCGAGATGACTGGCCATGTAGGCACAGAGTGACGGCCAAATGCTCTGACAAACCCAGCGCATGTTACGTAAAGTGTGACGCAACATTGCTATGTGGGCATTCTTGCAAAGGTACATGTGGTGAGTGTAATCGAGGACGTCTCCATTTGCCTTGCACAGAACCTTGTAAGAAGATGCTGATTTGTGGACACAAATGTACACAAAAGTGTGGGAAGCCATGTTCGTCGTGTCAACAAGGGTGTCCACAGAAATGCCGTCATGGCCAATGCCGTCATCCTTTGCAGTGTACCTTGTGAGCTCTGTTTAAAGCGGTGCAAGTGGAACTGTCCACACTTCATTTGCTCCAAGCTATGTTTCGAACCATGTGATAGACCACCGTGTGACGAGCCCTGTCCTAAGAAGAGGAAAAAGTGCGGACATCCCTGCATTGGTCTCTGTGGAGAGATTTGCCCGACGCCATGTAGAGTCTGTGACAAGACCGAGCTGGAACAACGCTTTTTCGGAACCGAAGACCCCAGTGTATCACGGTAAGCATTTACGTACCTTGTTAGCGTATCAGGGCAATTAACCTCCCTCCCCCCTCCTGGTTAAATGCTGGTTAGTGAAAAGGTTAGAGAAAGATTAGCGTTCGGATTAGGTTTAGGGTATAGAGTTTGGGTTAGGGTTAGGATTAGATTCAGAATTAGGATTAGGGTTACGGTTACGGTCAGTTAAAGGGTCCGGGGTAATTGCCGGGGGGGGGGGATTAATTTTGCCCTAGACCTTTTGTCACATGGGCGGACTTAAATAATCTTCAATCACACTCGTGCCATTCACTTTAATGTACAATTTAATATAAGCATTTGTGGAATATTTACAGGACTGAAATCGAGGAGTTGTGACCAACAAGAAATGCAAAATCAAAATTCTGAGTGAGATAAATTAAATTACAATACTCATATTCGACAACCATGTAAACGGGACCCTGCCTTGGTCCGGTTCCACTTGTAATTTTGGCTTGAAACTTGTTCAGAATAATTATAACAGCTTCGCTATCAATTCGTTATCCCTGACAATCTGCTATCAAGCGCAACACTATTTGGTTCACACCACCGTAGTGCTGATCCTGAGATGACCAGCCTGCACGCACGACGGTTTACCGCGGTTATAACACTTGTCTTCAATTACACTGCTTCCATTTACATCCGGGTTCTGTGCTAACCCGCAATTATCATGGATTGTATAAATACCAATATTCGAATTATGTGCACATTATTTTCATCTTTTTACCAATTTAACATGACCTTCATCTCTCTACTTCAGCGACACATCATAATCAATCATATCTACAGGGTGTCGTGCACCCGCCAGGTTCGTCGCTCACCTGCGTTGTCCTTAGAGTCACATTAATTGTCAAGCTATTCGCTTCCAGAACATAACTGATTCGTGGGTGGGGCGTCCTTGTATGCGAGGTTGCTATTTTAGCTCCAGAGTGTCGCGAGGACCCGCGTTCCGTATTCACTGGCGTCCAAATTTCTCCCTAGCGAGGGGCGGACACAGTCACTCGGCTGGGAATGCGTCTGCCTGGGAGTAAACTTGACCTCGGCCTTGGCGCCATCAATGACCGGTGTAATATAACCAAATTGCCTCTTCTTGTCTACTGGAAGGCTGCAAAGGCTGTTGGAATATGCCTCCTGGCAGCAAACAAAATCTGAACTCTACTCAGCCAGTACACAGGCTGACGGTAAGGTGGACGGACGGCTCCTGGCCGCAAACGAAATTGGGCTTGGACACGAAATTATCTTGCCAACTGGCGCCTGGGTGTGGCAGGTTGGTTTCCTGCCATCACGGAGCTAACTCAATGTTCTCTCGGTGAAATCAAAATGGTGTCTGCCCCGAAAAGATCCAACTCTTCTGTTAAATTGCTACTCGACTGCGACACTCCTTTTCGAGGCATTTGGAATATTTGATACAACTAAATGGACTTGAACGAAAACACCTATACCGCACTCTCCCGGAACTGGAGCTATTTCCTGTCTTTTCTTTCTACATTAATTGACATGCAAAAATAAATGAACTCCTCTCGGTCATCGATGGCGCGACTTGTAAAACATTTACACCTGTCCTAGCACTTTCTCTCTCTCACTCTCGCTTTCTCTCTCGCTCACTCACTCGCACTCTTTGTCTCGTCATCCCTACGCGTAAACATGTTTATCTAGTTGAATGACCGATAGGTGATGTACATGAAACAACCTGGAAATGCATTTTCGATGTGACACCTTTTAACATTTGAAGTGCTAAGTCCTTGTCTTCTGTTGCAATTTGTCCCGGGCGTAATCGTCAGGAGCACGATGCAATCATCAATTTCAGCAATAATTTCTTTTAACATGTAATCAAATGAGAATTATCGTACATAGAACATACACAACTTCGATGAAAGATGCGATTCCTTGTAAACTGACCTAATGTATATACTTTTTCAAAGTTCATTCTTAACAACATTGTTGAAAATATGCTATGGTGTATTTGTATTATATAAATAACAGTGTTTATATATATATGTATATAATATATAAAACACTTTATTGATATCTAGGAAACTCATATCTGTCACAGAAAATTGCTGATGCATTTATCATTATAATAATATAATCAGGATTATTATCACTGGATAAACCTTTGTTCCATTTAAACATCAAGAAATAAGTATACACTAAGCTTATGAAATGAGATGTAGGATTATAGCGCCTACCATCCACTCGTCATCATGTCGGTGTCTAAATAATATATTGCCATTATGATTTGACGTCACAATTTTGCTTTCATTAAAAGATACATCCAGCTTGAGGACTGCGGTCATGTCTTCGAGGTAAAGGAACTGGATAAAAAACTTGGATATCAGACAGAAAATACAGCAACCGCATTGACACAGTTCAAGAAGATCTTGGTAAAACTTTTATTGATTTATGATATAATACCGCTACATAACCATGATATACTAATCAGTTTCATCATGACTACATGTATTATAAGATGCTTCCCAATCTCCTCGTTTTGAAATGATAAACTTGTTGAAATTATCGACGAAGGGGAATTGCGAAGAGTTAAATGGGTTCATAAACACAAGGAAGAGAATCGGTTATTAGATCATGTGCAATTACAGCGTTTGTTGTGAAGAGAACACAGAGAGAGATTTTGATTAATTATTTGATTAATCAATTTATCAATTAATATTCTACGTATACAGAAGCAACGTTGGTTTCCAAACGTTAACACCGTGTCGCTCTGCTCACGCTGGTCAAATGTGTTCTTATCAGTCTAATAAGTCAACAGGATGGAGTAATTAACCTTTATAGAGAAAAATGTCAGCCGCGGTGTAGCCTGTTCGAATCGGATTCATCTGGCGTTATGTCAGGGTTATTACCCACATGATAGATTTATACTTTCCTTTGGCATTCTCCCTACAGAGTTCACTGGCATTTACTACTACCCTCGCTTTATCAAACATTTGTTTTTCTTTCAACCGACAGCCTTAGATGAACTGTTCGGAAGTGTTTCACGAAAGGATATTGTGTCATGTATTGAATAGATATCCTTTGCGACACAAATCGAATGGAGTATAACAGGTGTATACCGCGTCATTCTAGAATTTGCAATGATTTACATCATAACATAATACTGCACAAGATATTTTGATATCGAAAATCATTAATGAGTAGAGTACATAATGTTTGCAAACAAAGAAGAAGTTGAAATTGTGTTTACATTTTCATTGAAGGTACCTTCTTGTCCGAGATGTGGTAAACTGATTAGGGTCAGTCGGCGATACGGCTCCCTCCTTCACACCTATCGAAAGAGTTTACGTTGCGCTGCTGAAAAATCCCAAGAGGAGCTTGAGAATCAGGTGGCTCAAACAACTAAAAAGATCGACAGCCTGACCTGTCAGCCTCTTGCCATCAGGGAGGGGAGACACCTCCATGGTCTAACTAAAAAGTCATCACTTTTACTGGGGTGGGCGAAAGGCCTTCAACACGTGACGTCAGATCATAGCAAGGGGGTGATGTCTCACCTCCCTGATCATAGCAAAGGCATCTGTCTCCGGGTTAAAATGATCAGTCGCGTACAGTCGTGCAGCGGTTCATGCATTCGCAAGTTCCGAGATTACATGGCATGCAAAGAGGTAAAGGATGTCGAAACTGTTGGAATGTTGGTGGAGACGCTTCAAACCAGTGTGGATGAGGTTGAGGATTTTCTAACCAGAGACACTGTCGAGCTAACCGAGCAGGAGATCCATGATACGGAGACTGAACTGAAAAGGCAAATCATGCACATAGAATCCCTGTTGCTTCTTATTAAAGGAATGAAGGATACTTCTGAAATGGAGGAACTCGTATCCATTTTGACATCTGCGACCCGCTTCGGAAACAATCGGTGGAGATCAGCCGATCAGCTATTGACGAAGATATACCGGATGAATGGGTTTGTTCGGTCAGCAAACCGTTCTCTAGGCATGGCACTAGGTGACCCTCCCAAGCAGATGTCAAGTCACTTGGATGCCTGGAGGCAGTGTCCCGTGGGCCATGCACAGAGGAGCAGCGAATGCGATTCAAACATCTGCCCAGCATGCGATGACGAAAGGAACGAGAGTGAGAGAAAACGAAGACAGGAAATGCAACAGGAGAGAGGACGGGGCCGAGGACGAAGACGGGGACGAGGAAGAGGGAGGGGTCGTAGTCAGAATCGAAGAAGATGAATTCGGACTCGTTCTAGATTCGGAAAAAAAATCAATGTGGAAATATTTCGTCGAGGGTATATTACCGAAGTACAGTAGTTATGCCAACAAACGAGATTTTCGCTTCTTTTCTATAGTTGAAATGCTGATGTGCCAACCAGTTACTTTAAGACGTCAATGTTGGCACCTATAGAATGGTCAATTTTTAACTTTATTATTACTCTGTCACATGACTTCAACAAACTGTTTAAAGCATGTTTTGTTTTGTGTTTTTGTTTTCCGAACCTGCTGCTGTGATTTTGACTTTTTGGTTTTCTTCCATTCTAAATTTTTTTTTCATTTTGTATTTTATTTTGTATTTTCATTTTTCATTTTGTATATGTATTGCTCCGCTCGTATACTGTATCATTTTACCTGAACTCCATTGTTAGACGGTGACGTTCTGTAGATAGTTTGCATCATATTAAAATGATCAATTGCTGGACATGTACAAGGGACTCGACATGTCCCTGTTTTCAAATGAAAATGCAACTCATTTAATGCGTCTTTCTCGGAATCTGGTCAGAATTTGTAATATTAGCATTATTTGAGGAATATATAATATTTATAGGTACTTGAACACGAGTGCTTTCGATGAACCGCTTCGAGATACAGTAATTGTCTTTATACCGGTCTTGCCGTTTCTATACTCTATCTAATGGTTGATTAAAATGCTATGACGATCTTTCCTTTTATTATTGACATTTAAACATTGCTTGTGGTAACTTTGTACGGAGAATATTTCATATTCTGAAAATTAGTTAGAGTGAACTGTTCTACTCAACTATTTTCAAATTAGGGCAATTTGTCAATCAGTTGCAATCAACTGTTTTCATTATACATTTTGCGGGGCTACCACTAGTATTTGACTGCAAGTTTATATAATACTAGTATGCGTTTGTTATACCGTGTCGCCAATACTGGCAACTGGATCCTCGCAGCTTGGATTAAGCTATG
The DNA here is from genome assembly GCF_964275005.1 of Diadema setosum. Classification (NCBI taxonomy): domain Eukaryota; kingdom Metazoa; phylum Echinodermata; class Echinoidea; order Diadematoida; family Diadematidae; genus Diadema; species Diadema setosum. The sequence continues at coordinate 12,897,655 of NC_092690.1, forward strand.
AATCATAAATCTCCACTTCTGTGTACTTGTATAAGACCTACCACGGTATCTCAGAATCATTCTTCGTGCCTAATCCAGGGTCCCTGGGTAAACGTTCCACTGTTCAGAATGATGTAGTTTTGTTCACAGTGTGACATCATTATAGTTCCATGTGCTGATATGCATAATGCGCCATTATCAATCACTTTTTGATCAAAACTGCAATTTTATTCCGAGTTACCACAGCCTTCACCCAGATATAGCCTGTATTCATGCTATGACCCTGAAGGGTGATTTTTAAACAAACGGTCAGAATGTTAAAATTGTTTCATGACCGCGGAGGAATTCAAAGAAGGAGCGTTAATTAATCGTAGTGATTCCATGAATGTATAATCAATGATTCCATAGGTATAGACTTATTAAAGTAGTGAGAAGTTTTGTACATGTAGGCCTACTCGAAAGGGGTGCTGTGTATATTTGAAAACTACAAAGCTCATTTAGTGATTCATTGAAGTTAGGAACTGTCATCTGTAATTTTGAATAATTACTTCGTGCCGATTATACACTGTCCAGGCTATTATATGACATTCTGTGCGTGCAATCAGTGTTGTCATTTATTGATAGTAACTTTGCATTCTAGTGAAGCACTGTATACTGGAGATTTATGTTCTCATTTATGCTGTAACTCTCTTCATCGATGCTATTACCATCACGTGTCTATCATAAGCCATAGAAAGAAAACGGACAGCAGTATGCAGTGTATGTAATATCAGTACAATGTCTGCGATTGTAACAGTTTTTATCATTGAGACAGTATCCTGAATATTTCTTTTTTTTGCAACTCCAACGTGCATTCTAAGAAAGCGCCCTCACAAATACATTTGAGTACCTGAATATAAGAACGACCCAAGTCCAAATTTGGCTATCGCGTTTGAAAGCCATTTAGATAGTCATGCAAATACAGATAATCATTCAAGTGACTGTTTTATATTCAAATTTGAATTAATAACACCCCAATAACCGAAAACACTTAAGGGAGTAGGGAATTTTTTATTAATTTCCATTTTTCCGAAATTTTCTCTAATGGACTAGGGTCGTTCTTATATTCATATACTCATTTGTTTATGTTGTAAAAAGAAAAGTAGAATGACTAATCACAAAGAAGCTTTTAGAGTCGAGAGAAATTGCGGGAAGCAAGTTCTGGTTTTCTCTGAAATGTCGGACATACGAAACGGAAAGATGCGATGGTAACAATAATGATGCATGATGTGGTAACAATAATGATGCATGATGTACCTGAATATATATCTTTACACTCTAGTTACCAAACTGGTCATTCAGAAAACAATGATAGTTTGTGAATACACGAACCAAGACATAATGATTATTGCAATAGGCCATTCCGTTATGTCAAGGTTCTCAGAGTACACGGATGGAGCTGAATTAATAGCTAGTTTGACGTCATTCAATGAAAATGTTTGCAGCACATTTATCTACAGAATGTAATATGTAAGTATATCATCTTCTCTTTTTATCAGTCCAGTATAATCTATTTGTGCATGCACTTGGTTAATTGTCGCCTTTAGTGTTACATTGTTTCTCTGGCTTCCCCGTGACATTAGTTTATGGAATTTCAAATGTTTGTCTCACTTTTCGTATCAAGAGTATGCGAAATCTTTTAAGTCAATAACACAAAATGGCTGTAACAGATTGCTTTATCTTCATTTAAAGTAGTATGTAACTTTTACGTTGACAGTGATACACTGTAATTGACAGTGGACATTGGCAGTGTTAACACTGGTTAACACCCCATCACAAGTCGAAAGATGAATCAAAGTACACTGATCTATTTTAAATGTGGCTTATTTGTATTTGTCTAAAGTGTCATTTTAAGTAAGCAGTTTATGGTTATACTCATCCTCGTAATGAAATTAATGATGTAAATAGACTAACACAAAAACACGACATGACATTCGTGCTTACGATACCACTACGACGATACCATCGTCCCTTACAATTTGTGTTTGCATGTATTGTCATGATTAAAACTATTGAAGGTGAAAATGTGCAAGTTTGAAATTTCTATCACTTTTGGGGTCTTATTTTCATCTCCGATCTTCATAAAATGTCTGCAGATTAATATTCCGTTCTCATTTCTCTCCCTTTTTGCGTCTATCGAAGTCAATTTGACCGTGGTGGGAATTGTACTTGAACTTTGTTCAGAGATTGTAAATCTGAGCTCTCTAAAATGGCTGAAAGGTTAGCTTGAAGTTTGAGGAGTACCATGATGTTGGAAGCATGATTTAAGGACAATACGATGACCCCTTCTCCTAAATTGAAAAAAGAAAATGGATGAAGAAACGAGTTAATTACTCAAGAAATTATGCAGGAAACCTCAGACCGTATAAAACAACAACAACAATATCATCAACAACATCAACAACAACAAATCAATTAGGAATGAATAAAATTGATTGATTATAAAACAAAATCCCAATTTTACAAACGTTTTCCAGAAAGTAGTTAAAGTATACATACACAAATCACTGCAATGTTATTGAAATGCTCATCTGTACAAATGGGTCAAGAGGGATATAATTGGTAAAACATCCTTACAAGGCCTGCTTGCTACCAACAAACTTCTAATCAGAGTTCGACGAAAACGTATGTGTCGTACAACCATTCTTGTCGAAAATATTTTAATTCTTTTCTTCTCTCTCTCTATCTCTCTCACCAATTTCATCTGTTACCATGGTTACATTCTCCGTTTCCCCCGCTTTAATCAATCTGACTTTACTCTTCTCTACACATATTTTATTCACATTCCTTCATAGACTTGCATACAGAGAGGAAGGAATGGTTTGTGTATTACAGAAGGAATGGTGATGTATTATCAATCCACTCTCACTCGTTGATCTGTTATTGATTGCGTGAAAATGTTATACAAATGATGCACAGGATAGAGAGCGTTAGTGGAGGCGTATATAGTGCACTCGAGGGTATTTACAATTGTGAAATATGCACGAGGCGAAGCCGAGTGCATGTTGCACTGCATTGTAAATACCCGAGAGTGAGCTACGCCTCCACTAACGCCACAAAATAATCCTGTGCATCATTTGTTTTATAAAATGGGTCGAAAATTCGAAAACTAACAGCATTTTCAGCGTTTTTCACGTACCTTTGTGGGTCAAGACGCCCGAAGATGTTCGTCCCAAACATTTACGCACGTCGCACTCGGAAATTCCGCACATACAGTATAAGTATGATGGGGGGTTGGGTTTCCGGACACTTAAGTTCCCGCATGAAAACTTACTTATTTTACATAGAATATGCACCCTTTACTTGATATAGACTCCTCATATAGGCCTACTAGACAACATACTCTGAAAACGGCGTGAGAATTAACCTGCTAAATCGTTGGATTTGCCCTTCAAAGTGACTCCATGTACGCGTCCGGTCCCACAACGCTTGGTCTACTGTACTGTACAAAGTGTACGTATATAAGAGTATACGTACGTCACACATGTTATGCACAAGGGAAGAAAGGCCGGCCGGCCGGCAGCCCGAACTAGAAGTTGTTTACAGGATTGTTCGACAGCGCGTACTGTATGTATGCATGCAATTCAAAGGAGCCGCCGCGCGCACAGACGATCGGCAATAGGATTTAACCACGGTGGATTTAACACGCAGTGCGATGGGACTAGAATAACCAAGGCACACGTGACTCATTTCAGCGCTTCCTATTGGCTACATTCTTGAACCCATTTTATAAATTGTGTTATTACGGAGCTTTAGATTTTAGACGCGCGGACGTTCAAAGGAAAAAAAAAACATGTTCTGAGCGTGCGCAGTAGCGCGAGTGAAGTCAATCTATTTTTAGCTTGCGTCGCCTGAGTTTTTCACTACGCGTACTGGGATATTTTCACGTCCGCACAGTTTGCGACGTAGAAAGCTACTTCATGCACGGATCATATGGGGGCGCGATTTTGTTTTTTATACGTTGCGTCCCAGCGTGATCTAAAGCTACTTTTCCACACGACGCAGGGAGAGGAGAACGTCCAGCGCAAGCGTCGGCTCAAACGTCCGCGCGTCAAAATCTTGAGCTAAAGCCAGTTCGTAATTAGCTCATGTACACCTTTGGATGGTACAAATGACCTTTGTGTTTTCTCAGTTGGTTAGGAACTTCACTCGTTTTCAAAGCGGTATAATGCATAAGCTTGCCCGACAAAACAATTTATGGAATTCGTGTTCAAACAAAGTATGAACTTGAGTTTAGACCAGGTGACCAGAATAGTCCGTCAGTTGACACTTTAGCAGGCATCTAATTCATTATTTCGTATTGAATGCAATAACAACTTTTTTTTTTTAATATTGCCAAATACCAGGCTTGCTGTCAGGTGGATGTGCTAGCAAGCACTATTTAGATAAGGATCACATGAATAATCATCACATCACAGATGCTTATCTCAGTGAATTAATAAACAAAAATGCCTCTTGGTACAAATGACCTTTTTGCTGCTCATGCGCAAAGTGGAATTACGAACTGGTTTATTCGGACGGGATGGCGTTCGAATAATAACATAAGAAAAAACACATACATACTTACATCTACTTCTACAATTACTCATACATATCAACTTCTGACAATTAATTGTGGTGAATGAGGTGATGTGAACTGGTGGTGTTATGATTCCATATTGATTTCGTTTGGGTGGAGGGTCTTTAACTTATCAATCCAGAAGGATTCTCGGCGTGGTGTTGTGTTGTGTGTTTTGCTTTCAATTTGCTTCGGTGACTGTGAGTTGTAGGTTGAGGTTGGATAAGGATTGTGAGGGCAGATTGAAATGTTTGGTGTATGCATGGACCTACAACACATGGACATTCATCGCTCGTTATTAATTCGTGCACCTGTTTCTGTCAAAAGCGTCACAAAAACATTTTGAACATGCTTTCCTGCTTTGATCCAGTGTTGTCCACCGACAGCCAGCCTGGATAAAAACAAGACGGCGCTTTGAGAAATCTAAAAACTACATGCGCAGAAGCTAAAACTCTCTTAAATCAAGAAAAATGCATGTGCAGTTGTAGTGTATATTGCGAAATCATCGCTAAAGCAATTTCATTTGCGAAATGCAAGTACTTTACAAGAAAAAGCAACTAATTAAGCAGATTGACTGTGATTAGACTTATCAAAAGCTTTTGATACTATTGATCACAAAATTCTGATAAGTAAAATGTATCATTATGGAATTAGAGGCAATGTGTTAAACTGGTTTGAAAGTTATTTGTTAAACAGAAAACAATATGTGTCTATTGATAATCACACTTCACAATTTCAACATATCAATGGTGGTGTCCCACAAGGATCAGTGTTAGGTCCATTACTCTTTTTGCTTTATGTTAATGACCTGGCTTTTGTAAGTGATGTTTTAAAGCCCATTATATTTGCTGATGACACAAACATCTTTCTGTCAGGCAAGGATATCCATGATATGAATGTTGTATTCAATGCAGAACTTGAAAAGGTGTATTCCTGGTTTTTATCCAACAAACTCACTATTAATTTTGAAAAAACAAATTTTATGACATTTAGACCTCAGCAATTACAGCTAGATACAACTTTGTTTGATTTATCCATTAATGAACAAAAAAATAAGTAATGTAAAAAAAAATAAAGTTTCTTGGTGTCATTATTGACGAACATCTCACATGGAAAGATCAAGGTCAAAATATTTTAGATAAAATAGCAAAAACAGTGGGTATTTTAAACAGATTGAAGAGTTTGCTTCCTCTTCGAATTATGTTAAATTTATAATACTTTGGTTTTGCCACATCTTTCATATTGTACTGTTGTATGGGGAAACTGCTCTAAATATCTTTTGAACAGATTGATTGTTTTACAGAAACGTGCAGTCCGTTGTGTCTCAAACTCTCACTTTTTAGCTCCAACAAACCCTTTGTTTGAGAAATTGAAGGTTTTAAAGGTCTAGATTTGTATACATTGCAGGCAGCATGCTTCATGTACAAATTTTCTAAGGATTTACTGCCTGATGTTTTTAAAGATTATTTTATTTGTAATAACAAAGTTAATTTGTATAGAACTAGAAACTCTGATAAATTGTATGTACCATTTTACCGTCTTAGCCGGTCAAGAAAGTCAATAAGGTATACAGGCCCAAAAATATGGAACTCAGTTACCCCCAGTTTGAAATTATGCCCCACCATTTCATCATTCAAAAGACAGTTCAAGTTACAGTTGATTAATGCGTACCGGTATTGTTCATGAACTGTACTGTGTCTATACAGTGCACTGGCTGATTCTCGGCATGTGTTGTTCTGTGTTCTCTATTCGGGCGCTGGGCGGCCGCCTCGGGTGGGGGATGTAGAGTGGTACAGGTTGGGAATCGCGCGCGTGCCTGTGGTGATTATGATCGGAGCCTTCTACATTCATTGTACAATATATTACAATTATTCTTTTACACTGTACTCAGTACATGTATCGTAATGAGAGCTCTGAGCCCCGTTGCAAGAAAGTTGCAATCAATTGCAAATAATTGCTACTTTTGAAACAACCATTCTGATTGGCTCAGGGTCTGCCCTAGTAAGAAGACATGCATGCAACAATGATTTTGATTGGCCAGTGACAATCAGTTGCAAGTTGCGTTTAAACGCAAAGTTTCTAGCAACAAAGATCATGTTGGAAGTGGTGCGCCCTCAGTGGCGGGGCGCGGCTCACGATATTGCTTGGCATAATGTACACACTGAAGAATCACGATTATACAGCTGCACACTATATTCAATGATACTCGGTATTATGATGATATGTATTTTTTTTTTTTTGTCTTTGTCGATTCTTATAGAATATTATATGCTCAAACCATATATATATTTCTTAAATTGCATTCAATGATAATTTTTGCCCATTTTTTTTTGTCCCACCCTTTTTATGGTTTTTGGTATGTCATGGTTCCTTCCTTTTGGATGTGCTTTTTTTTTCGTCTTCTTCTTCTTGTCCCTATTTATTGCAAATCCAGTTCTTTTTTATGCGGCTCACGATTTATGTAACAATGTATAACGACATACAGTTTTAATATTGTATATTTGCTCAGGGGATCAGCCTCGAAAGGCCAATGGCCTACTGCTGATTTCCTCCACCATTTATTTTAATTGTTATGTCAATCTGGAACACACACTTTTTAACTTTTAACTGTGATTATGTATTTATCCAAAATAATTTTTGGTTTGTATATGTATGTGTTAGAACTGATTGATTGTGTATTTATATGTTTTTACCTGAACTGTGGAAATAAACTAAACTGAAACTGAAACTGAAAGTGATTTGTAATCTATTTTTCCCCCATTTGTCGCACATTGTTTCAGAGTAAACATGGGCAGTGACAGTAGATGACATGCTTGTCTTGCCATTCAGGGTTGTTACATGCATGGCCGCAAGTGGCCGCTTCAGTAATTACCAATTTTGTGACGCAAAATTTGTCCTTGTTTCAGGTTTGGTGCTCCCGATCATTGGTGTTTATTCAATGGCAGTTGAGTCTGAAAAGGCACCTCAGCCAAATATGACTGAAATGAGGGAAACCGGGTTCTTTGTCAGTGATGATGCACGATTACACAATCGTCATGATTGTCCAAACGTCTGAATGTACTCATTAAGATGCACATAATCAGGTGGCGGTGGTGAACATTGATCAAAGAAAGACCTCTGTTCATGGTCCATGTAGTAGGTCCATGGTGTATGGGAGTGTTTTGTGATGTGGGGTGTGGTAGTTGCGTATTTCTGATAGTGTGTTGTTGATTCTTATGTACAGTGTTGTTTCTGTTTTCCCGACGTACTGTTTATGACAGAGCAAGCATGTTAGGAGGTATGACGCATGTTTGCAGTTGATGTGTGGGGAGATCTTGAATTGTCTACCTGTGGTTGTGCTTGGAATGTCGTAGTTTCTACGATGTGCTGGACCAGGTGGAGGTTGTATTTTCGTGAGTTGCAGTGGTAGAATCCGTTAGGTTTGCGTGATGGCGTGCTGGGGGAGGGGTCTTTGGCTCTTGTAATTGCGTCTACGGCGGAAGGAGCTTGTAGGGGGTTTAGGGAATAATTCCCGGGTGTTGTCAGATTGTTGTAGAGTCTGGTGGTGTTTGTGTGTGATATGTGGGGTAGTTTGGCGGTGGCAGGTGAGTATGTGATTGGAAACAATATTATGTCCTGTTTGTGTGTGTCGTCTCCGTTTCTGTAGGAGAGAAGTTCATCTCGTGATGTGTGTCTTGCCAGTGTTATCCGGTTATGGACCATTTTTTTTTTTTTTTTGGTAGCCTCGTTGGATAAAATGTTGTGCGAGTTGTTGTAGGTGGTGTTCCAGTGACTCTTTGTTTGAGCATATGCGCGTGACGCGTAGGGCTTGGCTGTAGACAATACCCTTGAAAGAGTGTGCTCGGTGACAGGATGTGGGGAGGAGGTATGTGTGGGTGTCAGTGGGCCTGGTGTAGAGTTCTGTGTGAAGTTGTGAGTCTGCGTGTTTGATTGTGACGTCGAGAAAGTGTGTTTGTGTGGGTGAGGAGTCAAATGTTGATTTTATGGTTGGGTGTATGTTGTTAATTTTCTCTTGGAGTGACGCGAGGGAGCGGGGGAGCCGTTCCATAGGAAGAAGATGTCATCAGTGTAGCGTCGCCATGAAGATTTGAGGAGAGGAGGATTTGTCGACGATAGTATGTCATGTTCTACTTTGCCCATAAAGATGTTTGTGAATGTGGGGGCAACCGGTGTTCCCATAGCGGTCCCATGTTAAAAAATGTGTTGTAATTATGTATGTTTTGCATTTATTGATATGTTGAGAATATTTTGGAATGTATAATATGGAAGGTTAGCTAAGTTTAGCAGGACCCAACATTTAGGTTGATTTTGTTTATAGTTGTTGTCATTGACTGTGTAGATCCTGAAGAAGGGCATTTCGCCCGAAAGCTTGAATAAAGGGGTGCAACCCAACATCAGCCACGTTTATGTGCAAGTTTTGCTGCCAATTATTATTAACTGTCCTTGCACCGCCCCGCCATGTTATGCTTAAGTCCTTTGATATCACTATATATATATATATATATATATATATATATAATATATATATATATATATATTTATAATATGTATATATATAATGTATATATATATATAATGTATATATATGTATATATATATATATATATATATATATATATATATATATGTATGTATAATTATGTATAATAGTGGGATGATGCTTATACTCGATCGTGCCGTACGCCTCTGTCATTTTTAGAAGAATATAATAGAGAAAATAATGAGGACAGAAGATGTCGCAGGATGCCGGCTGGTCACTGCTGGAAGCTTTTGACCTCAGGTCTTCGTCAGCTTTATTGTCTGTTTATACGAAATGAAATAGCTGTTTTGAGCATAACAGATCATACTGGAGTAATGAACATAATACATTGAGTACAATTTCAGCATGAGTTAACAGCTTCAGAGCATATGTACACACACACACACACACACATTATATATATATATATATATATATATATATATATATATGTACATATATATATGTATATATATATAATATATTAAAGCATTTTTATTACTATTATTATGTGGTTTTTTTTTCTTATACTCTGTTGATGAAATTTCTGTCCCAACGTTAATTATTTGGGTAAGTTTGGAGGCTTCCAGAAATTTGAGTCATATACAATTCCTGGTAGAGCCATAGTTTAATTTTGAACGCAAAGTAACATGAATCAGAGAATCAACACTAATTGGACCCTTCCGCGTGCCATATCAATTTCCTGTCCTTAGGTACGTGTGTGAAATTAGTGCACATGAGACTCATTGGCACAAACAGGGGCGGATCTAGCTTTTTATAAAGGAGGGGGTTGGGGGCGGTATGCGAGGGAGCGTAGCGACCGAGCCCGAGCGAGCGGAGCGAGCGAGGGGGGGGGGGGGGAGGGTGTGGGATGGGGGTGTCCTCCCTCCCACAGTAGGGAGAATTTTTGAAAATCTGTGTGTGAAAATTGCGTTTTCTTGCATCTAAAACACCACAATTTTTGGTATAGAGGTCATTGCCATAAATATAAAAGAATAAAATTACAAGTTTAAAAAAAAAATAAGATTAAAAAAAAATGGTCCCCGGATTTTTTTTTTTTTTTTTTTTTTGGAGGGAGGGGGGGGGGGTTGCAACCCCCCAACCCCCCCCCCCCTCTAGATCCGCTTCTGACAAAGAAAAGGTTAATAGATATGAAATTATACACGATTGATATGTCACAAGGACGTTGTTACTCGCCAAGGTGGAATCAAGAATTGTCATAGTGTCCTTCTTATACGTCTCGTCTATGTGCATCGGTAAAGGAATACATACTTGGTTTCTAGTTCCTATATGGTTCACAATAATAAGTAGTGTGTGAAAGGATCACTGAGACGGAGAACACGTATGTCAGCATGGAGAGTTGGTCGTTGGCATTTGCATAGCGCCATATATGTGTATCTGTTGTAGAAATTAAAGGTGCACGCTTGTGTAAAATAATCTTTGTAAGCTCTTTCATAAAGTATCATTGGGTGTCATTGGGAGCTTGACTGAGTTAATGAAAAGGGGGAGAAGAGGTGTGATATTAACATGTGAAATAATTTTTCATAACTTCCTTTTCATAACGTGCTTATTTCTGTGTGTACGGTTTTTAAGTCAACTATCAATAGTACCCTTTCACCATAATGATCTAAACACAATAGTCTATGTTTTGTTATGACCCCGTCTGACCGTTCAATTGTTGGTGCTCTTGGCGTGTTTTATTTATTTACATGGCGTTAGCGTGAAACTTAGCATACGAATTTCTAGTATTTTTACTTTTATTTTGTGGTCTTCTCTTGGTACACATTATTTAGGGCTCGCTGCTTGTTCAACACCCCCTCCTCCATAAATTATGCTGTTGCTATTTCAATTTTTTCCTCTTTTTATTCCTCTGTTGTTCCTCATTTTGTTTGATGTTGCCTCCCTATTCATCCTTATCTTTCGAAGGTTGCCCCCATAGTCCTCAGGATCATTACTGACCATCCTCTGCCTTTCGTCTGTCCACCCTCCAGCTCTACCCCCCCCCCTGTACCTGTTGGGCTCCTTGCCCATGACCTCCATCCCTCCCCTTTTGTTTTCTTTGTTCTGTGTCCCTAGCCAGTCCCTGACTGTTCTTTTTTTTTTTGTGAAGTCCTTATAATTATGTGATTACTTTCCCTGACTGTTTGTCATTTTGTATCTGACGAAGATTCTGCTATATAGGACTATCGGATAAGCAGTTTTCAGCAGCTATTTTTGCTACAATAGATTTCTAGCATGTCATGGTTCGATGCATTTCACCGTCTATCATACTGTAGAGCTGGTCCTTAAACCAGTCATACTACTATACATTTTAACCCTTTAAGACCGTTTTTTTTTTGTGCCTATCGTTACGTGATTAATATTTCATTGAAAAAAAAATTAATGTGTTGTTCACACTAATTTGAAATAAACCAATACATTTCACACTGCACTCAACAAACACTGAATATAGGCCGCCATAAGCATTTTGTTGTCGCTTGTAACCGCACCAACCGTGTATACACAGGTCATAAGTTATACTTCTGTGCATGACCCTTTGCACATGGTTTTGTAAGTAATATATGGTTGTTGATCATGATTAAGTGATACATGATAAAATTTAATGTTGCGGGGGGGGCGAGGTTTTTAAAGCAAGAGTCAATAGTGAAATAGTATAGTGAAGCGGAAGCGGGCGAAAACTATTATACCATGCAGTGCGTCTAAATCACACACTGAAAAAACTCTGTAATGAGTGAATGCACATAACATCCTTTTGTATATCGAAGTGTTATAGATGCTAACTAGGGTCAAAATCAAGTAAGATAAAAGTTAATGGTGAAGTATTCCTTTAATCACGAGAGCTGAATTCCCCATTTATCTGTTTATGTTACAAAACTTGTTTACTCTGCTCAAGCTAAACGATAATATGTACGATACATGCATGTATATATACATAGCATACACATGCACAGTCAATGTGCATAGCTGCCACTCAATAATAGATAAAGCGACTGTAAACGTGCTCGACATTTGAAATGTTGCATCATGCCTGGATGCACATAAGTCTGGGATAACGAATTCAATGATCAAACTGAAAAATGCGTTAAACAAAACAAAAACTTTGGACCATTTTTCTGTGAACAGAATTCTCTGATTTAGTTGACTACGGTTAAGTGCCGTTTCTCTTAGTGAAGCTTCCTTTTGTTTGAATAAAGAAGGAGTAAAACAATCACAGTCATTTTTGATTTGAGGAGGTTTAAGAGCCAGAGTTCCAACTGGCTGTAATATTATTCAAACATCAACATTCAACGACATGATATGTGTGTGTGTGTGTGTGTGTGTGTGTGTGTGTGTTCGTAATTTAGTATGAAAAGGACGAGGAATATGAATCGAAGCGGTCATACCCTACCTTCGTTCTTTTTTCGGGGGGGGGGGGGGTGGTCAGTAAAATCTGTCATACAAGCGCAATTTTACTCCGCTCCGATTTTGACATGTTGAATCATATCGTTATGTTGAACTAAATATGTTTGAATAAGCTCAATATTATTCATCTAAGAATTAAACCAATCGAAGCAATCTATTATAGATAGCGAGTCTCTACCAAATGCCTACTGTTTCTGTAAACACGTGGCAAAACGAGATCAATGAGTCATTCTATGTTTTCCGTTCGGCCCGAACGATCATCGTTTTCCGATATTTGCTGATCGCGTGACATATTTTCAGTTGTTTCATTTTTTATCATATTTATCTTGAGGCTGTTGTCAATCCGTGCTATTTTCAAGCAGGTGGAATTCCCCAGCAGTCACAAAGGGTATATAGGCTGGTTTGACGCTGCGAAATACTGCACAGCGAAAACTTCATTATCTGGCTCCGCCGTTAATTGGCCATCATATAATTATACTCGCCGCCCCTGCCGAAAGGAACGGAACATTTCATTGTTCAATGTTTATTCGTCTCGACATGCGGGGTAAAAGCTGTCAGTAGCAGAGTCTGAACTTGGAAATCGATCTGCGAGGCATTCGGGTATCATATAGATATCAGAAATAGCGATGATTTCGGTATGTAATAAATTATGTTCAAATACAGCCAGTTGCACAAGTCGCCAATGTCGGTGCGTTCAATGAGTGTCATCTCCTGATCTCTGTAGAACCATTCTCTGCGTGATCTGAATTAGAAGGCATCGATTCTGCTTGGTAAGCAAAATTTTTGTTTCTGTCTTTGAGTTTATCTATTCTTTTATTTGTTAGGAGGGAGTATATGCCCTCATACTGTCATAGCCACTATCACAAGCCTTTGAAGGGCAATTATAATGATAGATAAAATTTATTATGCACCAATTCCACTTAGAGTAAGATGCTCTAAAGATAATGAAAGGGACAGAGATAGTACACCACTCGATGGTGTGTCCCGCTACAACAAAAGGAGCTATCAGTCGCGAGAAGTCGTTTTTCTAATAACGGAATGACGTTATTTCCCCATTCTCTGCTTTTCATTTGATGCATGACACGATTCACACACACACACACACACACACACACACACACACACACGCATACACCATGTCCTGTATGGAGAAAGACAGTGCATTCCCGTTATAACGAACACGGTTATAAGGAAGTAAAAATCAAGATCGCAAAATTATCGGATCTATGTTCTTTTGTTGTTTATTTGTACGGTTATAATGAAATTTCGATAAAACGAAAGAAAACTGCCGGTCCCGAGGACTTCGTTATAACGGGAGTCCACTTTAGTGGGTTTAAAGAGAGAAAGTAGAATGCTCAGTAGAGAGGTAATCCGTTTGGCCACTTCAAACTAAAAGTTTTAATGTTCGGCTATGATATAAGCGCTCAGTCTTACTTATTCTCCAGTCAACAAACAACGCACCAAGTACGTAAACTATGTGGAGTCTAATTTCTATAAAACTTTCGACACGACGAAATGGCTACCCCCGTTATTTAATCCAATTAGATATTATTACTGTACTTTATTGTCATCCCTTGTATTCAAAGTCAAACAGCATTCTTAGGGCAATTCCTATCTGTTTACTTGCAACAATGATGAAGGTATTTCCATTTTGCTGTTTCAGTAGATCATTTTAGGGTAATTTGATTAGAAATCCATGTACAGTATTCATTCAGCTGTATGCGTCCTATTCGCTTTGTCTTCTTTCAACTTGTAACACGTGCATTGATGCCGGTTAATATCCTAAGGTATACATTTGCAATGTGCAACATATACATCCAATCTTATTTATAATGCCTGTAAACCAGTTCAGGTTATGTTGTTGTTGTTTTCTTTTTTGAACTCATTCATCTTAATATGCTGATTTATTACTTCAGATTTCTTTGATTTGTAACCCAGTATCTCTTCTAGAATCCCGGTATGCATATACAGCGATTAAATTAGTTCTGCTTTGTTTGTTTGTTTCTTTCTTTCTTTGGCAACTTGCAACCCATGTATTCACGGTGTAGTAGCTTAATAAGATGCAAAGTGCAACCCTTTAATAAATTCTTAGTGGTCACTCTTAATCGCAATACCTGTTACCAAGCACTTCCAACAATTTGTCGAACGCACACCTAAGTACATATCGAGTTCATTGCACTCGTAAATTGTAATCAATTCTACTGCACTCTTATTCCAGAACAAAGTCAGTTACTGTAACCATCCTTCACGTCCTTTGCTTATTTTCTATTCTTAGCGTTCCTATACTCGGTCGCTGGTTCATAGCTAAAATGATTGACTTTCTTCGTCATGATGTTTTCATTGCAACTGATAGACAAATTGCCCTACATCGACGTAAATAATTACGCAGTACCCGCTGCATGCTTATAAGGATTAGAACCAACGCTTACTGTCGGGCGAAAGCTCGGTGGTGTAGTGGAGATGACGCCGGCCTGGTGATCAGGAGGTCGTATGTTCGAATCCTGCTCAATAATGTACGCCCATGATTTTTTTTATCATGGCTACTACTAAAACACTGATCAATTCAGTGCTTATTTACGTCGATGTAGGGCAATTTGTCAATCAGTTGCAATAAAATGATTGACGTTTCTTCTTTACAATCATTAGATTTATCATCTTTCAATAGAATAGATATGGGAATACCCTCGAGTGCTCTTTATACGATGTAGATTATGTAACTTGTTTCTTCTAGAAAGATTATGTTACATCTAATGAACTTGTACGGCGTTACTTCATTACATGACATTTCGTCGCAAAAGGAAGGATTTTGCCTATCCCATGTATGTTTTAAACAGAATTAGCAAATATCATTGCATAATTCAAATAATGCAGCACGTGCACAAAATATACTTTATACAGTAGGTCTACAAGTAAAAAGACTGCGCTTTGATGCAATGTATTAGAATCTGCCATTTTCTGCTTCATGTATAGAATTTATGCTAGAGTCACAGACGGCCAGGTCACAAAACGGATTTGATCCAGGTGAAAATGAGCCGGATTAGTCCTGGAATTGAGGGCAATTTATGCTAGAGTCACACGCGGCCGGATTTCGAACCAGTTCCACAGGGAATTAAAACCGTATCGTCCCGGTTCGAGCCGTAGACACCCGTATTGCCCTGTATCGAACCGTATAAAAATCCGCTATAAAATCCTTAAGTGAATCCTTTTCGATCCCTATCGACCCGTGACAAACCGCTTCGACCCGTACCGAACCGGATGTAAACCTTGTCATCATCCGTTGCATGAAGGCAATGCGGTATACGGCAAGGGTCCATACGGTTTTACGCTGCGAGTTGCAGCGGGTCGATGCGAGTCAGTGCGGTTGCATGGAACCGGGTCAATTCGGATATCAATACGGAATTGAAATAAGTGAGAAAATTTTGAACGCCGTATCGAAGCCCCCGGAATCCATCAGGAATTGACACGGGTTACAATGCGGATCAATGCGGGTCTCTACGGCTCGAACCGGTCGATACGGTTTTAATTCCTTATGGACCTGGTACGAAAGCCGGCCGTATGTGACTCTATTAAGACACACCCGCACCCAGATGTAGGAACTCACGCAAGTTGGCACAAACACACACGCACTATTCCACACACACACACGTATATCATGCTTATGATTTGGGGATTTGTTTTCTTTTTTCTTTAAGACGATCTTGCTTTACAGACAGCCACTATTTGCGGACGACATATTTGTCGTCTCAAAGAGGAAAAGATTTGCAGTAATTTCATGTGAATTTATAGGAATAGCTTCATCACTTACTATATTAATCCAATCTATTGCTATAGCAGGCACAACATTTACCTCACGAATTGGATCCCATAAATCCCAGGCATGGCCTGCTATAGACGTTATAGACAATGATAAGTTTGAATGATTACTCTCTAAAAAAGAAATTGAGTAAGAATGTTCACTCTTCATTTCATTTTTATTATGCCTCCGCCACGAAGTGGTGCCGGAGGCATTATGTTTTCAGGTTGTCCGTCCTTCCGTCCGTCCGTCCTTAATGAATTTTGTGGACAGCGTAACTAAAAAAAAAAAAAAAAAAAAAAAAAAAAACCGTTCAATGTATCATAATGAGACTTGGTATAGTATATGCATGAGTGGGCGAAGTTGTGTCTATCAACTTTTTGGCGCACATGCTCAAGGTCAAAGGTCAAAAGGTCGAGGTCAAATGCTCAAAATCATCATTTCCCCCGTATCTATGCAATGCCTGGAAGTTTTTTTCTTGAAACTTGGTGTATACATGTAATACCAAATAAAGATTCTCCTGAGAGAGATTCGAGTCATGAGGTCAAAGATCCAAGGTCAGATTTCAAGTGAAAATGTTAAAATTTCACTTTTTTCTCCATATCTTGGAAATGGCTCAAGCTATCTTCATGGAACTTAGTCCATATGCATTTACTGACTAGCAGTGATTATCTAGGGAATGTGACGGTCATGGTCAAAGTTCAAGGTCAACTCATCATAATTTCACTTTTTCCCTCATATTTAAATGCAATATTTACCGGTTTTTTCTTGAAACTTGATATATACCTGTATAACCCAATATAGATTCTCTGGGAAGTTTCTTGCCCAAAGGTCACAGGTCAAGTGAAAGTGCTAAATTTAATTTCTTTGTCCATATCTTGAAATTTACTCAAGTTATCATCATGAAACTTAGTACATATCTATACAGATGCATGTTCTACCTATCAGTGATTCTGTTGGGAATTTTAGGGTCATAGGGTCAAAGGTCTAGGGTCAAAGGCCAAGTTAAAATGCAAAAATTGTACCGTTTGATAGTAAAAATACACTTTTCTCCATACCTTGAAATTTAATAAACGCACAGACTTATAAAAAAATGTTAAAAGTTAAGTAAAAATCCTCAAATCCCCAAATAACTTTGCTCTTCTTAGGCAGTATAGCCATACATCCAATTAAACCTAGTTCAAGGAAAGTGAATATTCAACACATTTGTGACAAACCTGTCATTTTAATATTTTGCCAATTATGTGAAATTGATGACACATTGTCAAGACATTGTAGTATAGACTTGGAATAATTACGACCATGCATTAAGGCGGAGGCATATTTCTAGTTTCATTTTATTCCATTCCAACAAAAATAAAGAATATGACAATTGCATATAAACAAAGTAAATTTATTCACTCTTGAAGGAGTGAATAACAGAAAAGAGTGAATTTAGAGTGAAATTGGAGTGAATTTTGAGTGAAAATGTTCATTTTCACTCATCTTAGAGTGACCTTAGGGATCACTCGAAAATCTTGGAGTGATCGCTGAGGTCACTCCAAAATCAGTGGAAATGAACATTTTCACTCTATTTTTTATTTTTTATTTTTTATTTTTTAGAGAGAGTATGTTCACTGAAGAGGTAAATATCTTTTAACGTGAACTATGTTATGATGAGCTCGGTGTCATGTCCGACTTTGCGATAAATCATGTTTACATATATGAAACTCATTATCCAGCAATGGCAAGTCCACGAAACGCCAGTCACGATAGGGGGCGTGGCGGAGAGAGGATAGGTAGACGCCAAGGTGGAAGGGTTCTTGAAGAGACAGAACGAGGAAGAAGACGTCATCCAGATCCCCTTTGGGACACCGAAGTGGAACAGGAGGGTGAGGATGGTTCCTGGAGAGGGGCATCACACTCGACTAGTGGTCGACGAGGCCATGGGACAAGACATGATCCTTCCAGGTACATTTTCGTTGGGATGTTGCCTCGTTTTCATATCGAGCATAACCGAAAGTGAATCTTTGTTAAAGAAAAAAAAAGAAGGAATAACAAAGGCTTGCGATGATCATACCACGTATACGTTCTTTTTCGCTTTATTTCATTGGAAGGGTGTGTAATGATAGGCCTAATAAGAAGAAAATACAACGGCAAAACTTTTAACGTAGTAACTGATAGCTTTGGATAAAAGCAGAATGGATCTGTAACTGATTATTGCTTCTGATTAACAATGGAATTATTTCTTTTCTTTGCTGTTTGCATTTGACTTTTTTTTTGAAGTTTCCATTTGTTTTGCGGTATTTCACATGTATACATTTTGAAAATTCAACCAGAAAAATCCCAATTCAACGTGAATTTAAGTCACATCTTCATTCACTATAATTTTTCAATTGATAAAGCGCATATTATTTTTTGAGGATTGTCAGTAAAGATTACACAGAATGCAGCTTGACAAACTTGTTTACGCTTCTATGTTTTCTCCTGACATTTACATCTAGTACTCGTTCAAGTGGGAGCCACCATCATCAGCATCGTAACTTTCTACCAATAAGCTCTAAATTGCTACAGAAAATTCTTCAAAAAGATACTTCCGAGGCAGCGGTGGAGCTTAGTTCACTCAAGGGATGTGTAAAAGCCGGTTTCAATCAACTCACAATTGATGAGGAAAGGCAGAGGCTTATGTGGCGGAGTTTGGCATATATCTGTGGAACCATTGGCGCAGATCATACAGTCACCATGCTACTCACCTTGGTATCTGACTCAAAACTGCTTACGCTTCATCTCCCGACCTATCTCATCAGACTAAGAAGTTTCGCAGACGAATATGTCGATGAAATACAAACTCTCCTAACCGACGTCTTCATCGTGTTCAAAACAATGCTACAGAGTTTGCCGAGTCGTGTGACAGATATCAAGGTTCCCTTCACTCTACTGGTAGACGCGGTGGAAGGTTTCAAAGAAGTATCGACAGATCTCTTCAAGCATCTAGAGTCTATCAAGACTGACTTATCACACCAAATTGATGCCCTTGAAAAGGAGCAGGACAAAAGACGTCAATTGGATCGCGCCCTCAAGAATCCTCCTCCAGATAATTTTCGCGAGCAAGGCATCTTCCCTACCGCAGAAGAACTTGAGGCCGGGTATCAACCCTTCCTTCGGCCTCATATCAGGAAAGGCATTTACGCGGATGGATATCACTATCTGGATGTGCAGTTCAGACTCCTCAAGGAAGATTTCATCTATCCGTTACGTATGGGCTTCTCAGAGTACTTTGCCTTCAAAAGAGAGCACCCCAACAAGACACCCAGAATTCATGACATCCGAATATATGAAGACGTGAGATTTGTTCGACCTATTTGTGATTCTTCCGGCGTCTCTCATTGTATCTCCTTCAAGACTCTACCAGGAGTTCGATGGGAAACAGCTAAGAGGCTTATGTTTGGTTCTCTAGTTCTCCTTTCCAGCGATGACTTCCAGACATTTTTCTTTGCAACAGTGGCCAACGGAGATGTAAAAGAACTGGAAGCCGGCCTTGTTGCTATTCGTTTGGTCGATCAAGGAGACGCTTCCCGCCTGTTGGGAAGAACTTTTGTCATGGCAGAATCTACTGTTTTCTTTGGAGCTTATTATCCAGTTTTGCAGGGACTTCAGCGAATGCAATCCACTTCTTTGCCCCTTGCGAGATACATCCTCGGCCTCCGTGAAAATGCAGACGTGCCAGTCTATCTGCGGACAAAGTGTGATGAATTGCCAGAGCACACTGCGTACAAGAAAATGGACATATCCCCACTGTTTAATAACAGGACAAGTACTCGCTTGAAACTTGGACTGCAGCGAGATTTTGAGCAAGAAATTGAAGTCACGAATGATGATGCTTGGCCGAATGGTGGTGATGTCAAACTTGATCCATCACAACTTGAGGCAGTGAAGACAGCACTCACTAACGAACTCTCCGTTATTCAGGGCCCGCCAGGAACAGGCAAGACGTATGTCGGTCTCAAGATCGTTGAAATCCTTGTTCGGAATAGGCATTTATGGTGTCCTCAAGAAGATCCTGGACCCATTCTCTTGGTATGCTATACAAATCACGCCCTAGATCAATTCTTGGAAGGTATTGTACAGTTCCTTCAAGAGGGTATTGTAAGAGTTGGTGGTCGAAGTAAAAGCAAAGAACTCGAGAAATTCAATCTACATAAACTACTTCGTGGTAGCAGAAGGCCTGACCCTGACGGAAACCAGGAAAACTATATTGATCGAAGAATCAGGCATCTCAGAAAGGAAGTTCATTTTGCAAAGCATATCGTGGAGCGAACGCAGGCGCGAATGGCTGGAGCTAAAGCGGGGATCGTCAACGAGTCTGAACTTTGTCACTTTATGTCATGGACGCATTACTACAGTCTCCTCAGACTTTGCAAGTTGAAGACGATTGAATCGTGGATGGTGGAATGGCTTCTCTGTGAGTGTCAAATGTACTCCGACTGGATGCAAGGACTAGAAACACAAGAGGTAAATGAAGAAGGGGAGGAGGTATCTAAAGGCACGGAAGAAACGACAGAAGCCAGCAACAATTCGCAAGATACAGAGCAGGCCAAAGAAGGAGATGAGGAGATAGCGGAAGAAATGACGGAAGCCAGCAACAATTCGCTAGATACAGAGCAGGCAAACGAAGAAGAGGAGAAGGTAGCGGAAGATATGACGGAAGCCAAAAACAGTACTCTAAATACAGCACAGGCAAATGAAGAAAAGGAGGTTGTAGCGGAAGAAATGACAGGAGCCGACGACGGTGCAATAGATATTGAGCAGGAAGGGGACTTCATAGAGGTAGAACGCATGATGGAAGAAGACTTTGAGACAGAAATAGCTGACAAGAAGGACGACCTCCCATTTCTAGGTCTCGATCTCTCTCAAACAAACAGTCAACTCAAGAGGTACATCTCCCAAAAGCTGCTTAGAGCAGATAGAATTGAGTCAACTGCCATTAACGAAATTCTAGATGTGTGGCAAATGTCCCCAAATCAACGATGGGCACTGTATCACGAATGGCTTAGCGAGTACATCGAAGATCTTCGTATTCGTCTGCCAGTCTATGAAAACAAGTATAAGCAACTCTGTTTACAACTAGAAGAAGCCAAGGACATAGAGAAGGCGCAAGTGCTCCGAGATGCTACCATCATCGGCATGACGACAACTGGGGCTGCTAACAAACAACAAGTACTTCAAAGAGTGGGACCAAAGATTGTGGTTGTTGAGGAAGCTGCTGAAGTACTCGAGGCTCACATCACAACTGCCCTCCATTCTTCTTGCCAACAGCTCATCCTTATCGGTGACCATCAACAACTAAGACCCAAGCCAAACGTCTACATGCTGGCAAAGAAATATCATCTGGACATTTCCCTCTTTGAACGACTGATCAATAACGGATTCCCGTACACACAGCTACAGCTTCAACATCGAATGCCCCCTCAGATTGCGGACGTCATGAGAAAACATTTTTACGATGTCCTCGATGATAATGACTCTGTGAAGGAATTTGAGAACATCCGCGGTGTAACCAAAAATTTGTTCTTCATTGATCACGCACAAAAGCAGGAATGTAATGAGGACATTCAAAGTCATTCCAATTTGCATGAAGCAAAATTCCTGGTTGCTCTATGTTATTATTTCATACAGCAGGGATACAAGACACATCAGATCACCATCCTCACACCCTACACAGGGCAGCTTCCTCACTTCAAACAACTAATGGTGCGCGATAAGTGTCAAGGAGTGAAGGTGACTTCCATTGATAACTACCAAGGAGAAGAGAATGACATAATTCTTGTTTCATTCGTAAGAAGTAACCACGATGGTAAAATTGGCTTTCTGAGAATCTCAAATAGGCTGTGTGTCTCCTTGTCAAGGGCGAAGAAAGGCATGTTCTGCATCGGTAACTTCACCATGTTCGCTGAGCACAATGACTTGTGGAAAGAGATTGTGGAGGATCTGAAGAAAACAAACAGCATCGGGGAGTCATTGCAGTTGCAATGTGCAAACCACCCTGACCAAGAAATTGCTGTAAAAACAGCAGAGGACTTTGAAAGAGTCCCAAATGGAAGCTGTACCCAGCCATGTGAAGCTAGGCTAGAATGTGGACATGTATGCCGACAACTTTGTCACCTTACTGACAGAGAGCATGTTTTGTACAAGTGTGAGGCACAGTGTTTCAAGACCATCTGCAGTAACAATCACACTTGCCCGAACGTGTGCTACAAGCCTTGTGCCACTAGCTGCTCTGTGATTATCGAGAAATTGCTACCTTGCTTGCACTCATGCCAAGCGCCATGTGGACGGAACATATCTGATATCAAATGTAATGAGCCTGTCGAAAAGACTCTACAATGTTCTCACAAGCGCATCCTCCCTTGCCACGAAAGTCCAGTTTATCTACATCCGTCTTGTGAGATAGTCGTCACACGGCGGCTAGGGTGTGGTCACAAGAAAAGGGGAAAGTGCTGTCAGCAAGGTGAGTGCGAGGAAATCGTGGAAAAGACATTGGATTGTGGTCACACCTGCTACGTGGAGTGTCACAAGGATCCCAGCAAAATAAAATGTTCTCAAGAAATAGAGCGAATGCTTCCATGTGGACATAAGCAGATGTTTCCATGCCACAAAGATATTAACAGTGTCGTGTGTGAAGTTTTAACGAAGAAGATTCTCTCGTGTGGGCACAAGATGGAAGCAAAATGTTGCGATAAGAGTGAATGTCAGCAGCTCGTATTGAAGATACTTCCATGTGGTCATTCTGAAATGGTAAAATGTTTTAAGGATCCAAAGAAAGTGCTGTGTACCTCAGAATGTCGGAAACTACTTGCATGTGGACACAAATGTCGAGGTAAATGCGGAAAGCCCTGCACGGAAGAGTGTGGAGAAATGATAACCCGAGATGACTGGCCATGTAAGCACAGAGTGACGGTCAAATGCTCTGACAAACCCAGCGCATGTTACGTAAAGTGTGACGTAACATTGCTATGTGGGCATTCTTGCAAAGGTACATGTGGTGAGTGTGATCGAGGACGTTTCCATTTGCCTTGCACAGAACATTGTAAGAAGATGCTGATTTGTGGACACAAATGTACACACAAGTGTGGGACGCCATGCTCGTCGTGTCAACAGAGGTGTCCACAGAAATGCCGTCATGGCCAATGCCGTCATCCTTGCAGTGTACCTTGTGAGCTCTGTTTAAAGCGGTGCAAGTGGAACTGTCCACACTTCATTTGCTCCAAGCTATGTTTCGAACCATGTGATAGACCACCGTGTGACGAGCCCTGTCCTAAGAAGAGGAAAAAGTGCGGACATCCCTGCATTGGTCTCTGTGGAGAGATTTGCCCGACGCCATGTAGAGTCTGTGACAAGACCGAGCTGGAACAACGCTTTTTCGGAACCGAAGACCCCAGTGTATCACGGTAAGCATTTACGTACCTTGTTAGCGTATCAGGGCAATTAACCCCCCCCCCCCCCCCTGGTTAAATGCTGGTTAGTGAAAAGGTTAGAGAAAGATTAGCGTTCGGGTTAGGTTTAGGGTATAGAGTTTGGGTTAGGGTTAGGATTAGATTCAGAATTAGGATTAGGGTTAGGGTTACGGTCAGTTAAAGGGTCCGGGGTAATTGCCGGGGGGGGGGGGATTAATTTTGCCCTAGACCTTTTAACATTTGAAGTGCTAAGTCCTGGTCTTCTGTTGCAATTTGTCCCGGGCGTAATCGTCAGGAGCACGATGCAATCATCAATTTCAGCAATAATTTCTTTTAACATGTAATCAAATGAGAATTATCGTACATAGAACATACACAACTTCGATGAAAGATGCGATTCCTTGTAAACTGACCTAATGTATATACTTTTTCAAAGTTCATTCTTAACAACATTGTTGAAAATATGCTATGGTGTATTTGTATTATATAAATAACAGTGTTTATATATATATATATATATGTATATAATATATAAAACACTTTATTGATATCTAGGAAACTCATATCTGTCACAGAAAATTGCTGATGCATTTATCATTATAATAATATAATCAGGATTATTATCACTGGATAAACCTTTGTTCCATTTAAATAATAATAATAATAATAATAATACATACAATTTCTATAGCGCCGTTCTCCACTTTGATTAAATGCTCAAGGCGCTTTACAATAGGTACATCAAAGCAAACAGATTGAAAATACAAGTACATCACAGTAATAGAAGAAGATGAAGAAGCAGAAAAAAAAAAGACATGAAAGTCTGTCTTCAAAAGACACTGGTCTTCAAAATGCACTGCTAAACAGATAGGATTTTAAATTACTCCTGAAAGATGTTATAGAGCTTGAGTCTTTCAGCTCACGAGGAAGTGAATTCCACAGTGTTGGTCCAGCGTGAGCGAAAGCACGTTCCCCCCAAGATTTCCTAGAAAACGGAATATGTAAGAGACCTGAAGTTAAGGATCGAAGAGTTCGTGAAGGTTGGTATTGACGAAACAAACAAACATTGTAATCAGGAGCTGTTCCCTCAATAACATGATAAACCAAAAGAAGTATCTTAAACCGAATACGCTCCTGTACAGGCAACCAATGAAGACTCTTCAGGATAGGTGTGATATGACTGCGTTTACTTGACAAAGAAACAATACGTGCAGCGGCATTTTGTAGCTTTTGTAATTGGGCAATTTGCGAGTTTGGTAGATTGAAAAACAAACCATTACCAAAATCAAGGCGTGAAGAAATAAGTGCATGAACAAGTTTTTTCGTGGCAGAGCGAGTCAAATACTTGCGAATAAAACCAATATTGCGCAATTGATAACGGACTGATTTAGAAATGTTGGTGATTTGATCGGACATAGCCATGTGAGAGTCAAACATAACACCCAGATTGCGACATGACTTTGACAGAGGAATATCATTACCTACAATCGAAATACAATTAATATCCAACTTATTCAAGTGAGATTTAGAACCAAAAAGGATAAATTCACACTTGCTGTGGTTTAGAAACAATGAGTTAGACCTCATCCAAGCATCAATATCAATGATGCAATTTTCTAGACAGCGCAGTGCATGAGATGCTTGGATTTGATGTGGTGGAAAAGATACAAAAACAAAAACATCAAGAAATAAGTATACACTTAGCTTATGAAATGAGATGTAGGATTATAGCGCCTACCATCCACTCGTCATCATGTCGGTGTCTAAATAATATATTGCCATTATGATTTGACGTCACAATTTTGCTTTCATTAAAAGATACATCCAGCTTGAGGACTGCGGTCATGTCTTCGAGGTAAAGGAACTGGATAAAAAACTTGGATATCAGACAGAAAATACAGCAACCGCATTGACACAGTTCAAGAAGATCTTGGTAAAACTTTTATTGATTTATGATATAATACCGCTACATAACCATGATATACTAATCAGTTTCATCATGACTACATGTATTATAAGATGCTTCCCAATCTCCTCGTTTTGAAATGATAAACTTGTTGAAATTATCGACGAAGGGGAATTGCGAAGAGTTAAATGGGTTCATAAACACATGGAAGAGAATCGGTTATTAGATCATGTGCAATTACAGCGTTTGTTGTGAAGAGAATACAGAGAGAGATTTTGATTAATTATTGATTAATCAATTTATCAATTAATATTCTACGTATACAGAAGCAACGTTGGTTTCCAAACGTTGACACCGTGTCGCTCTGCTCACGCTGGTCAAATGTGTTCTTATAACGCTAATAAGTCAACAGGATGGAGTAATTAATCTTTATAGAGAAAGATGTGAGCCGCGGTGTAGCTTGTTCGAATCGGATTCATCTGACGTTATGTCAAGGTTATTACTCATATGATAAATTCATTTTGGAATTCTCTCCATAGAGCTCACTGGTATTTACTACTACTCGCGCTTTATCAAACGATTTTTTTTTCTTTCAACCGACAACTTTAGATAAACTTCGGAAGTGCTTCACGAAAGGATAGTATGTCATGTATTGAATAAATATCCTTCGCGACACAAATCGAATGGAGTATAACAGGTGAATACCGCGTCATTCTAGAATTTGCAATGATTTACATCATAACATAATACTGCACAAGATATTTTGATATCGAAAATCATTAATGAGTAAAGTACATGTTTGCAAACAAAGAAAAAGTTGAAATTGTGTTTACATTTTCATTGAAGGTACCTGCTTGCCCGAGATGTGGCAAACTCATAAGGGTAAGTTGGCGATACGGCTCCCTTCTTCACACCTATCAAAAGAGTTTACGTTGCGCTGCTGAAAAATCCCAAGAGGAGCTTAAGAATCAGGTGGCTCAAACAAGTACGGAGATCGACAGCCTGACCTGTCAGCCTCTTACCATCAGGGAGGGGAGACACCTCCATGGTCTAACTAAAAAGTCATCACTTTTACTGGGTTGGGCGAAAGGCCTTCAACACGTGACGTCAGATCATAGCAAGGGGGCGATGTCTCACCTCTCTGATCATAGCAAAGGCATCTGTCTCCGGGTTAACATGATCAGTCGCGTACAGTCGTGCAGCGGTTCATGCATTCGCAAGTTCCGAGATTACATGGCATGCAAAGAGGTAAAGGATGTCGAAACTGTTGGAATGTTGGTGGAGACGCTTCAAACCAGTGTGGATGAGGTTGAGGATTTTCTAACCAGAGACACTGTCGAGCTAACCGAGCAGGAGATCCATGATACGGAGACTGAACTGAAAAGGCAAATCATGCTCAAAGAGTTCCTGTTGCTTCTTATCGAAGAAATGAAGGACACTTCTGAAATGGAGAAACTCGTATCCATTTTGACATCTGCGACCCGCTTAGGGAACAAACAGTGGAGATCAGCCGATGAGCTTTTGACGAAGCTATACCGGAGGAATGGGTTCGTTCGGTCAGAAAACCGTTCTCTAGGTGACCTTCCCGAGCAGGTGTCAAGTCATTTGGATGCCTGGAGGCAGTGTCCCGTGGGCCATGCACTGAGGAGCAGCGAATGCGATTCAAACATCTGCCCAGCATGCGATGATGAAAGGAACGAGAGTGAGAGAAAACGAAGACAGGAAATGCAACAGGAGAGAGGACGGGGCCGAGGACGAAGACGGGGACGAGGAAGAGGGAGGGGTCGTATTCAGAATCGAAGAAGATGAATTCGGACTCATTTTCGGAAAAATGCGAAAATAATTTGTCGAAGATATATTGTGGAAGTAGTTACGCCAATCAAGGGATTTTCGCTTTTTTTTTTTCTCGAGTTGAAGTGCTGTTAGAAAATATAGAAGGGTCAATTTTTACTTTAGTTTACCCTGTCACATGATTTCAACAAACTGTTTAAAGCACAGTTTCCTTTTGTGTTTCTTTTTTTTCCGAACTTGCTGTTGCAATGTTGACATTTTGTTTTTCTTCCATTTAAAACTTTCATCATCTCGTTGTATAGCTCCGCTCGTATGCTGTATTATTTTATATACGTTCACTCCTTTGTAAAACGGTGATGTTCTGTATATCATTGTATCACCCGAACAGAGTTCGAAGGATACTATGGATTTGGCCTCGTTGCGCCGCGCGCCGCCGCGTCCGCGTCAGCGTCCGCCGCAGAGATTTTCTTGTGAGCGCTCGATCTATACTGGCTGCAGTTCTTCTTCGATCATCTTCAAATTTGGCATGAAGGTGTATTATAGTAAAACAAAGACGCCCTATTGTTTTTGGTGATGGCGCCCTCGCTTGTTCCGTCTTTATACATGGAAAGGTAAATTTAACAGGGTCTGCTTGTGAGCGCTCTACTGGCTGCAGTTCTTCTTCGATCATCTTCAAATTTGGCATGAAGGTGTATAATTATGGTAAAACGAAGACGACTATTGTTTTGGTGATGGCGCCCTCGATTGTTCCGTCTTTACACATGAAAAGGTAAATTTAACAGGGTCTGCTTGTGTGTGCGACGCTGGCCTCGTTTCTTGACCATTGTTTTTTTTTTTTTCAAATTTGGTATGTAAGTGTATCATAGTCAAATCCATACACCTATACCTTTTGATAGTACTGCCCTCACTGTTTTACCTTTTACAGGGTCAAAGGTCACCCTCATCATGTCAAAATTTGCAAAAGTGCTTATTTATGCAATAACTTGATTGTTACTCAACGGATTTTATTCAGACTTGCCAAGGAAGTGTGTGGGTGGTCATTCTACATGAACGACACGACAGTTTGTAGTGACGCGCCCTCAGTGTTCCGACTTGGATGCCGATGCACATTTCTTGTGTGCGCTCTATCAGCCACATTTCTTATCAAATTTTTTTCAAATTTGGCAAAAAAAGGTGCATTATAGTGAAATGAAGATGCCTATTGTTTTTGGTGGTGGCGCCCTCGATTGTTCCGTCTTTATACATGAAAAGGTAAATTTAATAGGGTCTGCTTGTGTGTGCGACGCTGGCCTTGTTTCTTGACTTTTTTTTCACAATTTGGTATGTAAATGTATCATTGTCAAATCTATACACCTATACCTATTGATAATGCTGCCCTCACTGTTCTACCTTTTACAGGGTCAAAGGTCATCCTCATCATGTCAAAATTTGCAAAAGTGCTCATTTATGCAATAACTTGATTGTTACTCAACGGATTTTATTCAGACTTGCCAAGGAGGTGTATGGGTGGTCATTCTACATGAAGGACACAACAGTTTGTGGTGACGGCGCCCTCAGTGTTCCGACTTGGAGGCCATGTCACATTTCTTGTATATGATGCTCTATACGCCACATTTCTTGTCGGATTTTATTCACACTTGCTATGGAGGTTTGTGGGGGGGGGGGGTTATTCTAGGTAACAAAGGTTTCCATTGACAGCGCCCCCATTGTTCCAACTTTTAAGGATGCCATGCCATATTTCTTGTAAGTGCTATACTACATGGAACCTCATTTCTCATGGGATTTTAATCAGACTTGCTAAGGATCGGTGAACAAATGGTCATTCTACATTTACATGTAGGACAAAACAGCTTGTGGTGGTGGTACTCTCAGTGCTCCAACTTGGATGCCAGTCACATTTCTTGTGTGTGCTCTATCAGCCACATTTCTTGTCGGATTTTATTCAAACTTGCTATTGAGGTTTATGGGGAGTTATTCGAGGTAACACAAGTTTTCATTGCCAGCGCTCTCATTGTTCAAACTTTTATAGGATGACATGTCATATTCCTTGTATGTGCTATAAACTAGCCTCATTTCTCGTCGGACTTTATTGTATCCTGCGACAGTTGCCATATTATATACAACATTCTGGCCTAAAGAGTAATCCAGATGGGGTATGGGAGACGGGTTCGGGGGATACATGTGCTCGAAGGGGTCTCCTGTGCGAGTGCTCTAGTTTTCATTATCTTCTATGATTAATAATTGCTGTACAGTATTATACAAATGGGTATGTTCCTGGTTTAGGTGAAACTGCAACACATTTAACATGTTTAATGGGTCTTCCTGGAAATCTGGTGCAGAATTTGTAATATCGGCATTTATTTGAGGAATATATAATATGTACAGGCATTTGAACATGAGTGCTTCCTATGAATAGCTTCGAGACAATTGTCTACCAATCTTGCCGTTTCTATACTATATCTAATGGTCGACTGAAATGTTATGACGATCTTTCCTTTTTGTTATTGCCATTTAGATATCGCTTGCTTTGCGATAACTTTGTACGGAGAATATTTCTTTATCTGATGATTAGTAAGGCAGTCCATGCAAAGTTGAGGAAAAACGTCATGTTGAGGAGTGAACTATTCTACTCAACTGCTTTCATTTTACAGGGCCACCAGTAGTATTTGACTGCAAATTTATATAATATAGGCCTACATTTGTTAACCTGTGTCACTGATACTGGCAACTTGATCCTCGCAGCTTGGATTAATCTGTGAATGTTAATGAACAGAATCACTAATCCCCAGTTGTGTATACTTGTTTAAGACCTACCACAGTATCTCAGAATTATTCTTCGTGCCTAGACCAGGGCCCCTGGTAAACGTTACACTGTTCAGAATAATCTAGCTTTTGTCACAGTATGACATACATGTGCTGATATGTTGCACTGCGCCATTTTCAATCAAAAATTCATGTTAGGACCCCACGGAAGAACAGCCATGTCTTCGTAGACTGAGCTGAATGGGCGATCATACCGTACATATTCATTGCTTGTGGGTTTTTTTCTCTTGCTTTCTTCCCTTTTCCATAATATATGTAGGCCTATGTAATTCTACTCAGAACATCAAACAAAATTACAGAGATCAAAAACATGATTATACAAATAGAAATAAACAAAAAAAGAAAAAAATTAAGAAGTATATATTCTTCTGATGATTATGATTATGTTTGTATATTGCCTGTCATACTTTTACCCTATTTTTTTTTTGCATGAATTTACGGTGAACAAATAAATCAAATCAAATCAAATAAGTTTTTGATCAAAACTGCAATTTTATTCCGAATTAGAAGAGTCTTCAACCAGATAAGACTATATTTATGTTGTGACCCTAAATTGTATTTTTTTTTTAAAATCAACGGTCAGAATGTTAAGATTATTGTGAGTGCACGAATGTAATCAATGATTTGATAGGTAGGCCTTTAGTACCGTATGTCAAAAAAAAAAAATACAACGGGACCCTCCGCAATGATAACTTTAAAAATAGTGAATCAATCCAAATACAGTTTCAGGGCATGAAACTATAAGTCATTATTTATATTTCTCTGTGACCGCTTAACCAAATTGAATGGAGTTTTCTGCAAAATAGAGCTAAGATGTTATATTTTAAGACCCTAAAGTAGCATTTAGACAGTTTAATCATATTTGGTGTTATCAATGCGAAAATCTGATTGTAATTCTTTTTGGGACATACTGTAGTGCGAAAGTTTATACATGTAGGCTTACTCGAAAGTGGTGCTGTGTATTTTTGAAAATTGTGAAGTTCATTTAGTTATTCATTGATGTTGGGAACTGTAATCTTTAGTTTTGAATAATTACTTCTTGCCGATTGGACTGTCTAGGCTATTATATGACATTCTGTGCGTGCAATCAGTGTTGTCTTATATTGATAGTAACTTTGCATTCTAGTGAAGAACTGTATATTGGAGATTTAAGCTGTAATTCTTTTAATCGATGCTATTACCATTAGGTGCCTATCATAAGCAACAGAAAGAAAATCAGTAGCAGTAAAGTAATATTAGTGTGATGTCTGCGATTGTAACCGTTCTTATCATTGACACAGTATCTTGCTTTTTTTTTTTGCAGCTCTAACGTACATGAAATAAAGCGCCCTTACAATTACATTTGTTTATGTTGGAGAAAGAAAAATAAAATGACTTACCACAAGGAAGCTTTTAGGGTCGAGAAAAATTGGGGAAGGTAAGTCAGTATGGTTTTCTCTATGATGTCAGACATACAAAGAGGAAAGATGCGATGGTAACAATAATGATACATTATCTTTACATTCTAGTTACCACATTGGTCATGCAGAGAACAGTGGTAGTTTGTGAATACACGAACCAAGAAACAGTTGCAATACTAGTAGATCATTCCGTTATACCAAGGATACCAGAGTACACGGATGGAGCAATTAACCCTTCGTTTGGCACCTTTATTTCTGTCCATTGGTTTGTGTGTGAAATCTGTGTACATTTGACTCATTAGCTTATAGATGGTTAATGGCTAGTTTTACGTCATTCAATAAGGCTAATGAGAATGTTTACAGCACATTTATCTACAGAATGTAATATATAAGTACATTGTATATCATCTTCTCTTTTTGATCAGTCCAGTATAATCTGTTTGTGCATGCACTTTGCGTGTCGCCTTTAGTATTAGATGGTTTCTTTGGCTTCCCTGTGACATTAGTTTACAGAATTTAAAATGTTTGTCTCACTTTTCGTATTAAGAGTATAAATAATCTTTCCAGTCAATAACACAAATGGCTGCAACAGATTACTTCATTTTGATTTAAAGTAAAGTATGTAACTTTACGTTGTCAGTGATACACTGTAATTGACAGTTGACATTGACACTGGTTAACGCCCCACCACAAGTCGAAAGATGAATCAAAGTACACTGTTCTATTTTTAATGTGGCTTTGTATTCGTCTAAAGTGTCATTGTAGGCAAGCAGTGTATGGTTATACTCATCCTCGTAATAAAATTAATGATATAGATAGACTAACACAAAAACACGACATGACATTCGTGCTTACAATACCACTACGACGATACGATTGTCCCTTTTGTGTTTGCATGTATGGTCATGATTAAAGCTATCGTGGGTGAAAATGTACAATTTTGAAATTTTAATCACTTTTTGTGTTTTATTTTCATCTCCGATCTTCATAAAATGTCTGCAGATTATTATTCCGTTCTCATTTCTCTCTCTCTCTCTCTCTCTCTCTCTTGCGTCTATCGAAGTAAATTTGACCATGGTGGGAATTGTACCTGAACTTTGTTCAGAGATTGTAAATTTGAGCTCTTTAAAATGACTGAAAGGTTAGCTTGAAGTTTGAGGACTACCATGATGTTGGAAACATGATTGAAGGACAATACGATGACCCCCTTCTCCTAAATTGAAAACAAAAATGGATGAAAGAAACGAGTTAATTACTCAAGAAATTATCCACGAAACCTCAGACCGTATAAAACAACAACAACAACAACAAATCAATTAGGAATGAATAACACTGACTGATTGTAAAACGAAATCCTTATTTTACAAACGTCCTACAGAAGCTACTTATACATACACTGCAATATTATAGATATTAATGTTCATTTACACACATTGGTCAAGAGGGATATTATTGGTAAAACATTGTTTACAAGGCCTGCTTGCTGCCAACAAACCTTTAATCAGAGTTCGACGAAAACGTATGTGTCATAAAACCGCTCTTGCCGAAAATTATTTTAACTCTTTTCTCTTCTCTCTCTCTCTCTCTCTCCCTCTCTGTCTCCAACCAATTTCATTCTGGTGGCTACTTTCTCCGTTTCCCGCGCTTCAATCAATCTGACCTTACTCTTCTCTACACATATTTTAATTTGCATTCTCTCATTGACTTGCATACAGAGAGGAAAGAATGGTTTGTGTATCACAGAAGGTGGGGCGATATTATCGATCCACTCTCACTCGTTGATCTGTCATGACTGTGTGGAACTTTATGTATTGTGTCATTATGATGTTCTCAATGAGGACGTTTCAAAATTCTGCGAGAGAAGAATCAATTGTAGATCGCATGAAACGTGTTGGGCGAGAGAGGGCGTTTTCAAACCGCTGCAAAGGGACCCTATATAGTGGAGGTCATATTTCTTATTTGACTTTTTAACATCATAAATGTGTTTTTTATGATATTTGCCCCTACATCATATGTGAAATTGCACATTCAAGGGTTATAAAGCTTCTCAAAGAGACACTTTTGAAAATGATGCCCTTTGGAGTTTTTTTCAACAAAAAAAATCTTGCAGTTTTGATTAGTTTTTCATAAGATGAGTACATAGATGCAGGTAGTTATCCTTGATTAAGGAGGTGTCATCATTACCTTATTGTCTACAAAGTCCTGTAAAACACTTCTTTTATCAAACAGATTAACTTGATGTGTTCTGAGCAGTTACAGTGGTAGCCCAAACAAAGAAATACATTAAAATGACACAATCATTCAAAGTTGTGTGATACTGATGACTAGTTTCTACCAAGATCTAGTACCACAAGAACATAATAAGAAAACAAATTATAGTTGAGCAGAGTTGGGGGGGGGGGGTAGAGTGGGGGGAGGGTAGGGTGTTGGGTGGGGGAGGGAAAGGGGGGGGGTGGGAGGAAGGGATCTGACACAATTAATAGACCAACATAAACCAGCACAGCTTGTGTTGGATGAATACTTCCCATTGACTTGTGTGCATTACGTGCATTCTCTATAGGGCTCACACGGGTAAATAATTCCCCATAGACGTGTGTTAAAATTCAAATTTCAAAAAATTCTGTAAAATAGCAGGGAAAAATGAGGTATTTCATATTCACTAACCTGAATGAGTGAGATATACCCTTTCATCCATCAAATTTTCAAGGCAGGCTCTTCGGCTCAAACTCTGTCCAAGGGTCCGCAAAACCAGACTACGAGTTCTTGTTACTCAAAAAAATCACCTATTTTCTGTACATGCAGCCAATGAAATATAGTCCCCTCAAATTCCATCAGGAAAGCTTTCATCTTCCAACCAAACTGCAGTTTGTAGAGGAATTCATACTCAATATCTACAGCTATTCATTTTTTTTTTTTTGACAAACTGCATCACTGATTTTTAATTGATCTTTCTCTTCATTTATTTTGGTATCTTTGGTACGAATTTGTGAAGGGGTCTGGGACATTCCATTTTATTTACAGGTGTGAGTCCTAAATACCACTTCAACCAGAGCCAGCTAGAGTAAGGTGTGTACGAAAAGAGACAGCAAATAACATGGGTTACGAAATTGCTGCACTTTGATTGTCGTCGATATAGCACTGATGATTGTTTATTGGCAATGATGTGCTAAGATGATGTTCTAAGTACATGTATACATTAATGTTTGAGTAATTTTGAGCATTGTCTCTTTCCTGAGAAACACGGCGATCATATTCTATCTTCTGTCATGTCGCTACAAATGAAATCACAGTTTCGCTGTTTCTGGTACTGTCTGGTACTGTATGCAGATACACAATGAATACAGAAGGAAGAGGTATAGTGAGCTGCTTCCGAAACTAATTTTGACTCGCGAGGTTTAAAGTCAAATAGTCGTCTAACAATAGTCCTGACCACAGAGCACATCAAGGAGTTGATTATCTCGCGTCATCTATTTCTATCAAAGCGAGAATGCCGGCAGTCTTGTATTCATAGAAGGAGACGATAAGCGTAGACGCATAATTATTGTTATTGTTATTATCATTATTATTATTATTTTTTTTTTCACTATTATTATTATTATCATTATTATTGTTATTGTTATTATTGTTATCATTATTATTATTATTATTATTATTATTATTATTATTATTATTATTTTCATTATTATTATTATAATCATTATAATTATCATAAGTCATTGGATAGCTGTAGGATCTTAGCCGATGGTGGCGCTAGACTGGTTCAGTCTGGTTCCTGCTACTTCCTCTGGAAAAAGGGAGCGTGTTCTTTACTTACAATGCAGCAGCCTTTCACTTGTTTTTTTTTTTTTTTTTTTTTTGCGTTGGCAGGCGGCTGTATACATCGTTTTCTTCGAGATAAGCGGTTTATAGACGAGTACAAAATCGCCAATTCAGCAGAAGGTGAATTTGACCTCAATCACGCCACAATGCTCGTCTGTTCAACAATGAGTCGTTCCTGAGAAATAAAGAGGAAAAACGTATAGCGAAATTCTTGGATGCAAAATAACCAATTACGATTGTACTTGGATGGGAGATTGGT
Source organism: Diadema setosum (assembly GCF_964275005.1). Taxonomy (NCBI): domain Eukaryota; kingdom Metazoa; phylum Echinodermata; class Echinoidea; order Diadematoida; family Diadematidae; genus Diadema; species Diadema setosum. The sequence goes on from NC_092690.1 coordinate 12,933,376, forward strand.
ATTATATACCTGCCTTGAGAGATGGAGAGATCAGTCGTTTGATCTCAGAACACCTTTCGGCCTTATTCGCACTTCTTATCAATATTTTGTTTATGATCTCATTGGAATAAATATTTTAAAAATGCAACTTGAACTGAGTTGAATAGAACAAACTGACTGCCCGGAGGAAAGTGACATTGGCTCCCTCTTTATTCATGTTAGAAAAAAAAATGCCATGGGATATGTGGCAAAGAAACCATACTTGCTCTACAGAAAAGAAAAATACCGTATCTCTTGAATAATGACAATAAAAAAGAACAACAGGACAAAAATAAGTGGTGTGATCGAGCAGCAAAGCAATGCCAAAACAGTATGGTAATTAACAGACGTATTGACAACTATAGACCGATTCGGGTTCGTTGAGGGCAGCAGACAATTTAGTGGCACTGGGCGCAGCCAGTGCCGTACAGGCGCGGTGGAGCACCCCAATTTGCATCTCATTATCGCCCCGTTCTATTTGAATTTCCAACGGGCATCCACGGCTGCCCGAAACTGTGTGCATGAAAAAGTCAAATCTTTACCTTCTCCTTGTGCCGCTATGCGTGCCGCTAGTAAACTCAAACTTCCCACACTATCTAAGTTTTTAAAAACCTTCCTTTTGATGAAAAAATTATGAAATTTGCTGCACTAGAACTTGAGATATTAAAGCGTTTTGAAAATCACCTCTCGCAAAACATGCTCTCTGTTTTTTTCCGACTGGACTATGGCCGGGCTCCAATGTGTCCGAAACTGGCAATATAAGTTCATCAGGCCTCAATCCATATATGGTGAAAGTTTTCGCTTTGTACCACCTGTACTTTTTGAGAAATCAACTTGTTTCTACAGGGTTTGGAATAGAAAATTGTAGTCGGCGAAACAATTGAAAATGACGTCATTTCTTTTCCCGTAATATTGGGCATGCGTGGTACGTGAGATTCAGGATTTCGTGCTCATTGTTGGTTTGCATGTGACGCAGTCAATTTTGCTGAGTGTCGCACGGCGGTGATTGCTGAGCTGCTGCCGCGCACGCTGCATGCAGCAATGCGTTGTGTGTGCTGTGACATGCAACGCCACAGTGACGCGATTAATTATACATGGGACCGACCTGTACGCTTTGCGTTCGTGTCATTTTTGACATCACCTTCTGTTTTTTTCCGACACAACCATGGCCGGGAATATTATGGTATGAAATTTAAAATGCAAGCAGATAAATAAATTTCGGTGTACTTTGTTTGAATGGCGCTTTTGTTCCGCAATCAAACTTCGTGAATTTTAGGATGATTTTCGAGGCATATTTTTGGTAATTTTGCTCGCCAGGTTCTCGCTAAAATTTCACATTTTATCATTGTCAAATCCTTTAATATGTTATATGTGCATATTCGGACATGTTTTCAAATTCAAACTAACTCAATTTTAATCCGAAAATAGGTTTCCTGAAATTGTTATTAGCTTGAGAAGTTGTTTACTTTTTCTCAACTACGCGAGTACATGTTGTTTACTTTATGCAAATGAGGCTCGGCTGCCGATGGATTTCTGCGAGATAATTGGGGTGCTCCACCGCGCCTGCGTATATTAAGAGAGTCTGGCCAACTCATAAATTGGACGCCATGTCGTTACCCAGCGTACAGTGCGCTTATGGTTTTAGCGTGTGCGCTTGGAGGGTTAAGTGTGTACGCGCAGGCGTCCCAAAGGCACGGTGTTGCTTGACTTTTCTTTCTCTTAGAGAGAGAGAGAGAGAGAGGGGGGGGGTAGGTTGAGGGAGGGACATTCTTTCATTCCATCCATGTTGAACAAAGCCAACAACCAATCATTTTTACACATTCAAATAGACACAAGCACACATGTATACCGTATGAATAATAGGGAAGCTGTCTAAAGGACACAATTCCTGAATATATGAATTATTGCTGTGAAAGTAAAAGAAGAATTCACAGTAAGTCGTATCGTAAACTTTCACTAGACTGTATGCTATGTATATTGTATTTAGCAAGTTGTCCAGGGAACAAGAATATTGTATAGGCCTAACAACATGATATATAAATTTACTAGCTGTGCAGAGGATAGACGAATTCCACAGTTATTACTGTTTCGCACGTAAATACATTGTAACCATCGATTACCATCCTATTTAGTCCCATATATGTATGAAACTGACATGAAGGCCGATTAGTATGTAATTCAAAAGGAATACACCTATGTACAATGAACAACATGAAAAAATGACTTCACCGATATTAAGGTAAAATGATCTAAAGTTGTTTAAAAATAATATTTAAAAAAGACATGGTGAACGAAAGCACAAGTACTTTACCTGGATAACATAATATGAGGGATATCCTCAGTGACATCTGTACCATAATAATTTAAAAAAAAAAGCACACACACACAAATAAAGATGTCCTAATGGCGACCGGTATTCCTCCGCCATATTACATTGTTCTCTTAGCAGGTGTAGAGTACGTCTTGACAATGTTACACGACAGTTTCACATAATTGGCAGAAAAATGGCAAATTTGTCACTAAATTTAATGCGTCGAATGTTTACTTTCCTTGAACTAGGTATGAATGGATGTCTTTTATTGTTTAAGAGAGCAAGTATTACGGAATTTGAGCATTTTTACTTTTGCTTACTTCTTCTCACTACTTTTTACTTACTACTATTTTCATGGCAACACTTTCAACGGATATATTAAAAAATATAGAAAATTCTGTCATGTCAGTATTTTCACCTACCTTTGACCATCATGGCCAAAATCTTTCCCTATCACGCGTCATTGTGTAGTAATGATGGCATGCAAATACGGGTACCATATTTGGTTTTAAGTTTGTGAATTGGGTAATTTCCAAGGTATTTAGAAACTGCATGGGTAATAGTATTTCAACAATACCAAGAGAGTAGAATTTTAACATTACATTTTACCTGACATTGATCCTTGACCCTTACCCCCCTCCCATACCCCCGCCCCCCCCCCCCCCCAAAAAAAAATTAAATTAAATTAAAAAAATAAAAATAAAATCACGAGAAAATCACGGTCAGGCAGTAAGTTTCGTTTGGAAATACCTGTACTTATACCTCCAGATATTGCATATAGATACGGGGGAAATAGTGATATTTTAAGAATTTAACCATTATATACATGATTTTGACCTTTCACTTTGAGCGCGTTTACACAAAAAATTTTAGGCCCTATAAACTAAAAACAAAACTTTGTCCACTCACACAAGCATACATGTCAAGTTTCATTACCTCAAACGGCGTCCACAATATTGATTGTGATATGAAGGACAGACGGAAGGACGGACGGACGACCAAAACAAATGCCTCAGGCGACACTTTCGTATGTTATTGCGGAGACATACAAATGTGAATCAAAACTTGGATAGTCTGAAAGACACCGCGAGGAATCCAAAGAAAACAAATCAGATATATATTTTCCCGTCGCACTCTGATTTCCCGCTTTTTCCTTTGTTTTGGATCTGTCGGAAAGCGGTGCATCATTACACTAAGAGCCAGGTCGGTTCGCGCAACGCCATGCTGCGCAGGAAGGCATGACGAATCTTCAGTTTATGGCAATAAGATATCAAGATATATTTCGTGTTGTACCTTCTACTTCAATAAAGTTGACAACCTTACGGCAATGACATATCCCCACTGCACCATGACTGATATTCAGGGGAAGTCCCCAAGGCAAGCAATATTAGCGCGTAGCTGCGCGTAATGAACAATGGGCACTGCGTATGAGCTCTGCTCGCGCCCGCGTGATTGACTTTGGTAACGACATGGCGCCTGTAGGTCACGGGACCAGCTTTTGACCAATCACAGGCTTCAAAACACCTAAGCCGAAAACCGAGTTGGCCAGACTCTCTTAATATACGGCACTGGCAGTCAGACCGCAACGCTGCTGTTAATGAGCTCAAATCAAAAATTTATCGTACGCGCAGGTTTTTGCGCATGTCTTTCTCAACACCCGAGATTTTGCGAGATAATTCAGAGACAAAGTGCATGGTCTACGAGATTCATTTATTGACGACATGAAGATCTACTCTCCGTGACTAATTGACATGATTTGTGAATATTTGATATTAATCAGACCTTTTAATGCTTATATCATGTGAAATGAACTTATGATACCGTTATTCTTATCACCGCATCCTACTGACATTTTTTGAAACGATCCTAGAACATATTATGACAAGGCTTTCTATTTATTGATCACCCGACCCGTTCCAAAGTTGAATCAACTCATTACTGATATCCAACATTCAAGAGATTCTTGTTATAGTAGCACAGTAAGAACTGAATTGGTCCCTCGCTTAGAAAACTATAAAAATTGAAAGTCTCGTCGAGTGAAAATCGTGGAGTGGCAATTTGAGATACATGCATGATCATGTGCTCTCAGGGTATCATTAATTAAATTACTCAGCGATGTATACAGTGGAATTAGATGGAATAATTATTGTAATTCACAATAGAGATCCCCAAAGAACTATGTGTGCACAATAAGTTTTAGATATTTTATTATTGATTAATAATGAGCCATTCATTAATGCAACAGTTACTGCTAGCTGAGTAAACGAAGTCCAAGCCAAAGTTGAGCTGTCGATCAGAGTGGAGTGTTGTTCTTGTTGTTGACGTGGAGATCTTAGCCCGAGCGCGTATACATATATCGTGCGCGCGCACACACACACTCATAGGGTCCTACAATTTTATCTACACAGAGTATTACTGTATGTACAGCACACGTTTACTGTCCTTCCGCGCTGACCAACTGTTTCAACTCTCCACTCAGAGGGAATTAACCAATCAGAAACGCGTATTCGCGGCAAACTGAAATCTCGTCAAAAATTAACTGTACAACGCAATGATTTATTCGATCACCTGACCCGTTCCAATAATCAGTCCACATGAAGTCATCATATTTCCATAGTATGATATTTCCTCTTTCATTTCATACCTCTTCGATTTTGGTCCACGTTTATTTCATTGTTCTGATGTACCCCCTAAGAAAAATGAAAAATATGCAAATTTTATGTTTTATAATTTCCTTGCTCAGTATATTTTATATGTCACAACCTTTCAAGTAGTCGGATGTCATTAAAGTACAACTTTTCAGCTTTTTATCGATGTATTAATCAGGAAGATTGGTAATGTCGTTTAGATTTACAAGGATTCTAAAAATATGGTCTTCCAGCTCATTACGTATTCATGTCCGCAAGGTCCATGCATACGCGTACGATAAATGAGAAGGCTTTTCAGGGTGTTGCGGTCTGACTGCTGGGCGCAGCCATAAGCTCATTTTGGGGTGGGTGTCCCAGCCGACCCCCCTCCTCTCCCCCACCCCACGGGCAACATGTTTATCGCGCACTTGTAACAAAGGTTCGCGCACTAAGCAAGCATTCGCGCACTCAGTACGAGACGCCCATTGGCTAAAACAACCAGGCATCAGTTATTCATTCCGTGCGCGTGAGAGGGGTGGGGAGAGGGGGGGGGGGGTCGGCTGAGACACCGCAGTAATCGCGCTGCCCATGCCAAAAATACACATAGCGCGTCACAGAATCGGTCTATATGTCTTCCCGTACCTAGACTATTTGAACCCTTTTATCGATCTTTTTTTAATGTGCATTATGTATGTTACCCCAAACAACTTAATTTGTGATTATGTGTATATTTCCAATGGAAAACAGTGCTCAGCAGCTCTTTGTTTGTAAATGGTTGGTTGTTTTTACCTTTAAACACTTTGGTTGAATAATTTTATGCTAATAATGACGGAAAAGTGACAATTTCCAATGGAAAAAGACAAAACAAAGTGAAAAAACAAAGAAATGCATAACAAATTCCAGAAACAACAAAATACATCAGAAATGAAATGACCTTGGGAAGTTAGTTTGATGTTCAAGTTCCGAATATGTTAAAACGGTATACAAACCAAAAAGTAGACTCTCAATGCTTTAACTTCGTGTATAACAGGGGCAAATAAGATGTCGGGCTCATTTTGCATAATTAACTACTGAATATCGTGAATTGATAATTTTACCCCCCCCCAAAAAAAAAGCACAATCTTGTAGTAAGGTAGGGAAGGGGGGGGGTTGGGGTTAGCGTGCGTCAAATATCGTCGCTATTGTGCAACTGACATGACTGAGATGGCCGAGATTGAGGGGGAAGGGGGATTTAGCATATGCCTGATTTATATGGTTAAGAATGAAACATAATTACTAGCACACACAATCCATGGTACAAGGTGTCATACAAAATGAATGGCAGGTTAAAACACGTAAGAGCTGCAAAATAATTGGATCTCTACATAATATTTCGCGAATGAGCGAAAGCTTACATCACGTAGTGTTTTCTTTGATTATAAAGATAGTGCAACATTGAACGGAGCATAGGCTGAGCATTAGCCCATGATATTGTATAAGTTATACTGTATTATTTTCTCTTACCTGCATGTTAAAGGACAAGTTCACCTTCATATAGACACCTTAGAGTTGAATGAGCAGCAATATTAGTACAACACATGTCAGTGAGAGTTTGAAGAAAATTGGACAATCCATTCCCATAACCAAAAGAAGACTATTACAGGTTGTGATGTCACATGTGCAGAACGATTTAAAGAAAATAATAAAGAAAATGCAATAAATATTTTCACTTTCCTGGCATAATAATAAAAGAACACTTGACTTGCCTTTTTCAGAAGGCAGGGGGAATATTATTACCCTCAACATACGTTCGTGGCAACTCGAGGAAACCTGATTTAAAAAAAATAAAATAAATAAAAGTTCATGACATTCTCTTTATTTTCTCCTTATTTCTTCTCTTCTACGCATGTGACATCATTCACTGTAGTAGTCTTCTCTGCATGTCATGAAGATTGCAGTATAGCTTCTATGCCCTTGACAGCTCTTTCAAATGTAAAAGCTTGAATTACCAATTAGCAGGTGATACAAACCCCAAATCAAATTTGCTGGTTTTAAGCCAAATCTCTGCATTACTTAGCATAAAAATTGTCCAGGAGATTCGCTCCCTCCGCACCCCACGGAGGTTCCGCGCCCTTTGACCCCAGCGTGCCCTGTTGTCCGCAGCTGCCGTGGGGCTGCTTGGCTTGTTGTAGCGGGTGGGTGATTAATACATGCCTTGGTGGACGACGAAGAAGCAACTGTTGGTGCGGGAGAAAGAAATGGCTGTCTCATATTTTTCGGCATTTTGGGGGTTGTAGGGAGCACACTTATCATGTCTGACAGGATGTCCAGCGCAGGGAAGACAGGTATTGACTGTCGGGTTGTACTCATCGTCGCAGCCATATTCGTTCGATCGGCTTTTCAGATGGGCGTCATCAAGTCCATCGGAGTATTTCTCTCCGGCATTCAGGCGAGCTTCGTCGAGTCTGCCACCGGCATCGGGGTGGCGCTAGGTTTGTACACCGCCTGCAATTTCTGTCCGGGTAGGTCACCTCGCCTTCGTGCACTGGTAGTACTTGTACAGTAAAGTAGTCGGTAGTTTCATACACCGATACACCGAATCATAAACGTAAATGTATGTATAGGGGGGCTACCTCGATCCCTGGTTGATATACGAGGTGTTAAAAAACAAACAAACAAACAAACAAACAAACAAACATTTCCCACTTTTGATCATTAAAGGGATCGTATAGTTTTGGTTGAGACCTAATTTCAGGTTTCTAACATTTTTTGGTGAGATAATGAGAAACCTCTTATGAAATATGAAAGAGCATGTAATTCTATGAGGAATTCGATGTTTATTTGATGAAAATTGGTTTTGAAATGGCTGAGATATCTAAAAAGAGCGATTCTGATAAAGTGTGGGACCCACACTCTACTATGATCATTTTGTTTTACTTTGTTTTTGGATGTTTCAGTCATTCCAAACCCGATTTTCATCAATTAAACTTTGAATTCCTCTTAAAATGGTATGCTCTGTACTATATCATAAGTGTTTTCTTGGTATCTCGCAAAAAATTAAAAGCCAAATTCTCATCTCCACCAATACTGTACCATCGCTTTAATAGTTTAAAAACTATATATTATATTACGTAACACTGACATGAAATGAGTATATAGAGTACAATAGAGTTGCATATAAAGTAGGCCTGTGAAGTGCTAGACCAATAAATCCGTTGGAAAAAAGACCACAGTTGACAAGACGCCACCGAACAAGAGAGATAGATTATATGACTAAGAGATCGGTCTGCATTATCATTGACATTGGGGCCGGGTCAAAGGTCAAAGGACACCACCTCGATCCTTCTACATCCTCCTCCCTCCCCCCTATACGACGAGAATTCCGTATCTCCGAATGACGAGTCATGTGTTTGGTTGTGTCATGATTTTTAAATCATTTTTTGTTGTGTTTGTTTGGGCTTTTTAAGCCTAAAGAGTGCCCCCTCGCAGTCGACACTAACCCGTCTTATCTTCTTCTTCCTTTACTCTATATTCCTCTTTGGAGAGTATTGTCATGCATTAATGAGGTCACAAACCACGAGAAAATAATTATGACATTGTCTGCATAGAGAGGGTTTCACCTTATTTGATGATCGAAAACGACAGAAAGCAGAACAAGACTGCACTAGAAATATGCTGCTCGGGCGATGTATTTGCATAAGATGGACTAATACAAGACTGAGTCATTTTTGTCAGCTTATAACTATTATTGGAAAAATATACATAGCTTATAACTATGATAATGTAATGTCAGGTTTTTTTTTTCGTACTGTATATTGATTTTCCCGATTCCCCTACTTCTCTGTACAGGCAGGCGAAATGATCCTAGCTTATAATCTTATTATGTGTCCGTTCTAATGAACCGTAAACCGTTCCGTTGCTTTTATTTTCGTGCAAAAGCCTACCCATATGAGATTCAGCTTTTTTACAGCGTGTACGACATAGGCTAGCAATGTATCTCTTTGTTAGTCAGGCATATCAACTAGTATAGTAATGAATGACGGTGCATCATCCAGTCTGTATTGTGTATGCATCCATGACCATCACTTGTTCGCGTGCTTTAGTGTGTGAAACGCTTTATATGTCATGACCTCGGATTCTTTGCGGTGAGTGAGGTTTTGTTTGCCGAATTTTGTTTAAAACTTCGATCATTGAAAGGTGATATCTCACTGAGTGGCGAATGTCTGCTAACGTAGCGAATTTTAGGTTTCGTCATGGTTCCTTGACAACTGTAATCATTTATTTAATTTTTTCCGTTAATGATTGCAATCAAACCCGCAAAAATTTTTTCTTGTCGCAGTGAAATTTTGCGACGTCTGTTTTTTTTTTTTCTGTTTCGAGTTTGTTCTATTTTGACAATTTACCATGTTAAGCGCAGTGATCATAAATAGGAAATATGCTATTAGGCCTATATCCTTATAACTAACATGATACTCGTCTTAATCATCATTTTACTAATCGTTGATCATGCCTAAACGATGCTTTCTCCGGATTGTTTTAAATGAATTGGCATCCTGGGTGATAGGAATATGTTATGTCGCTGTTCTTGGGTTCCACAGCACCCCTCGTGGCCTATTTTTACAGTCGCCTACCTTCGCCTTGGCCTCGTGTGATGCTTATTGGTGGCCCAGTCCTGTCATCGCTCGGGTTTGCTCTGGCTAGCTTGACCGCCAACTACGCGCAGTTCACAGCCTGCATGGGACTCACTGGTAAGCTACATTAAAGGGAATAAGTATAGTTTTGGTATAAGTGCAGCTTTAGGTTTCCAACTTTTTATTGTGAGATAATGAGAAACCCTTTTATTAATTATGACAGGACATACAATTCTAAGAGGAATTCAAAGTTTGTTTGATAGAAATTGATTTGAAATGGCGCAGATGTCCAAAACAAAGAGGTCCTATAAAAACTTGGGACCCATATTTTATTAGGACCGCTTTGTGCTAGTCTGTTTTTGGATATCTTAGCAAATTAGAAACCGATTTCCATCAATAAACTTTTAATTACTCTCAAAATTGTAGGCCGTGTGATACTTCATAAGTTGTTTGTAATTTTCTCGCAAAAAAAAAAGTGAATCCCACATACCATCCCTGTAAGTATGAAGGATTGTACGGAAGAACAGAAACTATTGTTATTCAGGGCGCGATAACACACACTTTTGTCTGTTTCCACGCGTTTATCTTCGATTAGCCAATCGGAAAACAAAGTCAAAATTCTTCCCTAATCAGTGCATTCTATTCATATCTATTAGACAAGATTCATGTTGTTATCTTTTCTGCATACTTATTCAATACATGATATCACACTATCCAGTCATCCCATCAAGATGTATATTTCACACTTTTGGTTATCATCGATTATGAAGTGAGGCAGGCCGCCCGTTTCCAGTCCCCCTTTTTGTGCTGATCTGCCGTCAATCTCTGTAATGGAACCTATTGTGAACAGTCCATGGCCCGTATCATTGTCCTCAATTAAAAGCTGAACCCTGGGTTCTCTTCATTTTATTTTTAGTTATCCGTCCGTCTCCTCTCTTCTCTTTTGTTCTAGAGCAGGTTAGCGTGTGAACACCGGGAAAATTCGCACGAATGGAAAAAAATAGCAGCTTATCATTTTGTAACACAACTTGAAAATTCCGGCCGCTGAAGAACTTGAAATCAAGTCAATGTTGTAGATAGTACAGCTAGAGGCAATTCAATGATTGGGACTATGCACTTTTGACTGCATCCTCGGCCTCTTATCTTTTAACCTTGACCAGGATGCCCTCATTTCCATAACATCACAAAAATCATTACCTCGAACAGACTAGGAAGTTAACACAGAGTAATTTGCATACAGCAAACTCTACTGCGCCCGATTGTGGGAGCGAAAACATGCGCCTTATCTCCCTAAAATGGAAGTCATATTCAAACAAATTATAGAAATATGAAACTGGCACGTATCCACGATAACACCTCATATTCTTGTATATATCTCAGAACTGAACTATAAACGGCAAATTCTTTATCATAATTATGTTAGATTTGATGAATGAGAAAGGAAAATGAAAATTGAATAAATGTCAAAGTTTCCATATTTTCTAAAATAAATAATTTTTGATATTAGGAAGCAACTTGTACGTATTCAGATTGTCGGAAGCGAAGATGTCACCAAATAACTCACGATTCATTATGGAAGTGTACGGGGACGTTCATGGACTTTCCTCTTTGCAATGGAATTTATATGAGAGTAGTAGGATTATTATGACTACTTTAGTAGTCGTTGTTAGGAAGGTTCGTTTATTCCGAAGGTTCTTTAATTAGATATGAAAATGAGACAAGGTTCGTTAATCCGAAAATGGCATACGGGTTTGCTACTCCGAATGTTTAATCCGGAAATGAAAAAAAAAAAAAGGGGGGGGGGGGTCGTCAGTCCGAAGGTTCGTTAATGGGTGATGAACTAAGGGTTTGCAATTCCGAACTTTTTTTTCTACGCGCTCTTGTTCTCCCATGTTCAGATTAACGAAACTTCCAAATAACGAACCTTTTTTTTCCCAATTTTCGGATAAATAAACCTTCGGAAAAGCGAATCTTCCCTATTTTGTTTTCGGATTAACGAACATCTAGGAACAGGAAATCAGTGTGTTTCGGAATAACGAACCTTCGGAATATCTTGCGTCAGTTGTCACGAAGCGATATAGCAACGAGCTCTTTTCGTGCTTTCATCTATTTTCGTTGATGATAGACCAAAAAACACATGGTTTTATGATGTTCTTATGTACAAACCTGTTCGAGAATCATGAGTTAGTAATGGCACTGTATCGCCTTGTCCAAATTGAAGGTATTCCGCGAAGAAAAAAAAAAATACTGAAAAATTATTATACTATAGCACTTCTATATCCGGCATCACATTGCGACATAATTCGACCATTTGACAATTTTACTATTTAGGCCTGTGTATACAAAGTTAACTGGAGTATCGAGAGGAATTCACGATGGCGTTTACTTTGTTGTACATTGTCGATTATCCAAAGTCGGCTGTCCACTAAATTTTGTTTGTTTGTTTGTTTGTTTAGATTCATATTGCTTCTATAGAATAAATATGAATCTCAGATATGCAACAACACTTTGCACAAGCAGTTCCTTAGGGGCAGCGGAGCGGATACGCAATTGTTGTTCAGATTGTATACAGGTCACTCCCATGGGTTTAGATTATGGAGTCCACATCTGCCAGTCACAGATGTACATATATAATTTACTTATTATAAAGTTTGTTTGTTTGTTTGTCTGTTTTTTTTTTTGGGGGGGGGGGGGCAGTCGGAGTTATATGCTCTCACTGGGCACCCAAGGGGAAACATGATACGGAGAAGCCCACGTGTTAAAGGGATCGTATAGTTTTGGTTGAGACCTAATTTCAGATTTCTAACATTTTTTGGTGAGATAATGAGAAACATCTTATGAATATGAAAAAGCATGTAATTCCATGAGGAATTCAACGTTTATTTGATGAAAATTGGTTTTGAAATGGCTGAGATATCCAAAACAGAGCGATTCTAATAAATGTGGGACCCACACTTTATTACGATTGCTTTGTTTTACTTTGTTTTTGGACGTTTCAGTCATGCCAAACCCGATTTTCATCAAATAAACTTTGAATTCTTCTTAAAATGGTATGCTCTGTACTATTTCTGAAATGTTTTCTTGGTATCTCGCAAAAATCTGAAAGCCCAATTCTCATCTCCATCAACACTGCACCATCCCTTTAAACTGACTATTACTGCCTACGCATCCTTCCCACCCCCATACGGGAGATAGGGTTTCAGGATGTCCGTTCGTCTGTTTTTCTGTCAATGTCAATGTACTTAACCGAATTAAAGGGTGTGTACAGTTCTGGTGGAGGTGAGGATTTAGTTTTTAACGTTTTGCGAGATATTCAGAAACCACTCTATTAGATGTCAAAGAGCATGCAATTCTAAGGGGTATCAAAACTTTATTTGATGAAAATCGGTTTTGAAATAGCTGACATATCCAAAAACAATGTGAAACAAAGAGATCTTAATAAAAGGCGTGGGCTGTCGCCTTTTATTATTATCACTTTTTTGGATATCTCAGCCATTTGAAAACCAATTTTCATCAAATAAAATGTTGAATCCTTTTTAAAATTACATGCTCTTTCATATTTTATAAGAGGTTTCTCATCATCTCACTTAGGAATGTTCAAAACATGAATCCCCACCTCAAACAGTGCTGTACACTTATACAGTCCTTTTAAAGCTGTCAGTTTCAACTAGGAATTTCCAGTGATGTTATCATTTGATTAGTAAAAAAAAAATGAAAATTAATTATATTCTTCATGAAGTAAGAGGAGAACAAGGTCAAAGATCAACAAAATTTAGCTAAGATGTTGTATTTCCGCGGACATAACTTCCGCTATAGGAAATTTTATGGATAGTATTATCATTTGGTGAAGTTTTTTGAAAAGGTCAGAAATACCTTGCTGGGAGCGTTAAGGATTAGTCCTATAGACCGATTCTGTGACGCGCTATGTGTATTTTTGGCATGGGCAGCGCCATTACTAGCTATTACTGCGGTGTCTCAGCCGACCCCCCCCCCCCCCCCGCCCCCCTCTCCCCCACCCCCTTCCGCGCGCGGAATGAAAAACTGATGCATGGTTGTTTTAGCCAATGGGCGTCTCGTACTGAGTGCGCGAATGCTTGCTTAGTGCGCGAACCTTTGTTACAAGTGCGAGGAGGGGGGGGGGGGGGGCACCGAACTAAAACATAGTGGAATGCGTGTTCACCCAGGAAATACGCAGCCACCAAAACTTGCTACCAAATACTTGAGACTTGAGACGGTTGGACGTGTATTTGTTGAGCTCCGGAAGATTGGACTTTATTTTCGCTATTGGCGTCTGGTCGTGGATATTTGCACTTCATTTTGAAAAGCACATCGAGGTAAATTCGATTAGTTCATAATTTTGTAGATTGCGTTATTCTGTTGGAACGTTTACAGCGAATTTGGTCAATTATTTGGCGTTTAATACGTACTCAAAAATTTCGATTTTGTTTGCCTATTTGCGCAACTCTGCATCATTGGTGCTCACAACGCATTGACTCGACCTTGGCAACTACGCCGTCTCCATAGCGACAGGAGACTAACAGCATCCTTCTACAACGCGCATCCTTTCCCGTTGCCACGCGCATCTTACGCTATCAAGATCTGAATTGTGACGTGACAATGGCTTCTGGTAGTCGATTCGACGTATTGGACGATGAGGTTGCCGTGAAAAAGACTCCATCATGCAACCTGAAAGATGCCGTATCTTACGCTGTAGCAGCTGCAACAAGTGGTAAAGAGTCGGTGAAAGATGAGAGTAAAGGATCAGCTGATGGTGCCATGATGGCTGAAATGGTGAGCAAGGTCCTCGTCGCGATCCAGCCCGTCATTATCCAGGCGGTAACTGAAGCGGTGAGAGTAGCTATGGAAGCGGCTATGGAACGCATGAAAGCAGCAATGCCGGCGCCCTCACCACCAAACGGCTCGAGTCACTCCGTTGCACTTGATGGTTTGGACCGACTTGAGCAGTATGGGCGACGGGAGAATATCCGCATCTTCGGCCTCGAGGAGTCAGCGAGGGAAGACACAACGGAGAAGGTGATACAGCTTGCGGCTGACATTGGTGTCACTGTCAACAGGAGTGACATCAGTGTAAGCCATCGATTGCCCAAGTCTCGCAGGAGCAAGGGGCCCCGACCGGTCATCGCGAAGTTCGTCAGAAGGGAGACAAAACAGGAGATTATGAGAAAGAAGAAGGAATTAAGAAAGAAGGAGACACGGAAGGCCGTTTACGTGGAGGAGGATCTAACTCCTCTGCGCAGTCGCATCTTACGCGCTGTGAAAGGAGACCCGGGCGTGAAGACTGCGTGGACGATCGATGGCAGAATCCATGCGTTGTTCAGCCACCACGGTAAAGAAGAGAAAATGACCATCGACACTCCTGACCAGTTGAGCAAGCTGGGATGGAAGCCTGATAAGATCAAGGACGTCATCGGCTACTAGGAATGCGGAGGTGACATTGTGGAGCAAAAACGTAGGTTCAATTCACTAACTAATCAATTTTGTAGGACCCAACTAAATATTTTGAGCATAAATGTGTGCGGGCTGCATTCGAAACTTGAACTTGGTATTTTACCAGAATGTATTAAAGATTTTGACATTGCTTGTTTTAGTGAAACTAAAACGGACTGTGTTGATGAAGAGTTAATTCCATGTGGATATAAAGTGTATAGCAAAGAGAATAATGATAGGAAACTACGGCATGGGGGAATCCATGGATTGTGTATTGTTGCGAAGGAAAATTACGACGTACAAATATTAACTGATTCAAACTCAAAATATGTTTTATGGGTCAAAGTAGTGATTTCTTCTAAAGTGTCTCTTATTTTAGGAGCAGTTTACATACCCCATGAAAAATCGAAGTACTATGAATCGGATATGTTTGAAGATGTTGCATCCTCTATTGTTGATATCAAGGGTAAATTTGAGCATCCTGTGTGCTTAATTGGAGATTTTAATGCTAGAACTGGTAATTTGGATGATTTCGCAGATGAAGGTTATGGCGGTATCAATACTGATTTTACGCAAAGTTCAGAAACTCCAACTGTTGGTACATTACCTGTTCGGCGGAATGTGGATTCTCAAGTCAATTTGAATGGAAGAAAGTTGTTAGAATTATGTAGAGCGTTCAATTTATCAATTTTAAATGGGCGCTTTGGAGACGAATCAGGTGTGTATACCTTTGATAATTCAAGTACTATAGATTATTGCTTGATATCTAGTGATTCGTTTGACACTGTAAAGAAGTTTGAAGTGGACTGTTTTGATGATACGCTATCTGATAAGCATAAAGCACTACATGTTAACTTTGATTTTGATTTCGATGAAATTAATGATGAAACTACATGTACACATGGAGAGTGTAATGCAGTCCAAGGGTCGACAAAGATTGTGTGGGATCAGGCAAAATGTTCTGATTTCAGAAGTGAAATTAACGAGAGCATCGTAATAGATGACATCTCGGCGAGAATGGACTCTGTTGAATTGAGTAATGTCAATCAAACCGTGATAGATGATTTGTTCGTTTCATTACAATCTATATACTTTACGGCAGCTTCAAACACAAATATGGTTAGAAGGTCTGTAACAAAGGCTAAGAGTAATTTAGCAAAATCTTCAGATAATAAACCATGGTTTGATGAAAATTGTAAGAAACTTAGGAAAATATTTATCAAATTGAAAAAGAAATGTAAACGTAATGGATTCAATCGTGATGTAATGGATGAGTTTGAAAATTTCAGAAGATTATACAAGAAAACCTTGAAGAAAGCACAATACACGTTCTTTAAGGACACTCATGAAAAATTACGTACGTTGAAGTCTGAAAATCCAAAGGAGTATTGGAATATACTAAATCCCTCCAGAAAAACGAAATCAGAGAAGTGTTCAATTGACATTGGAACTTTCCAGAAACATTTTAAGAGTTTAAATGATATTAATGATGGTATGCTGAGATCAACACCGACGAGTTTTGCAAATACTTGTAATACAGCACATATCCCTCTTACCATGCATATTGAACATGATTATAATGACCGAATATCTGAAGAAGAGGTGACTGCTCATATAAAGCAATTGAAGAATAATAAGGCACCTGGTTTTGATTTGATATTAAATGAATTTTTAAAAAACAGCAATGCGTCCCTAGTGAATGTAATAACCAAATTATTTAATTTAGTTTTAGATAGCGGAATAATTCCAACGGATTGGACGATTGGTATGATACGCCCTATCTACAAAAATAAAGGTTCTGTTAATGACCCTGATAATTATCGTGGCATATCGTTATTAAGTTGCATTGGCAAATTATTTACTTCAATAATTAATGATAGATTGACAGATTTTCTCGATGATAATCATGCCATTGGGGAAGAACAAGCAGGATTCAGAGAGACTTATTCAACTGTTGATCATATATTTGTGTTGCATTCAATTATTGACTTGTATTTATCACAGAGAAAAAGATTATATTGCGCGTTTATAGATTATAAGAAAGCTTTTGACTCTGTCGATAGAACATTGCTATGGAACAAAGTTGCTAGATGTAACATACAGGGAAAAGTTTTTGATGTAATCCGAAATATGTATAAAAATCTAAAGTCATGTGTTGTCAACAATTCAGAGCGTTCTGACTTTTTTAATTGTAATATTGGAGTGAGGCAAGGTGAAAATCTCTCTCCTTTGCTATTTGCATTGTATATAAATGATTTTCAAGATTATGTAAGTTCCGCATATAATGGTGTTGATTTTTTGCCTAATGATTTGTTGACCGTATTACATGATAAAGGAATAGATGTATTTTTAAGACTCTTCTCATTGATGTATGCTGATGATACTTTAATCCTAGCTACTAGTGAGAACGAATTGCAATCTGCACTCAATGCTGTAAGTGATTACTGCAAATTATGGATACTACAAGTTAATGTCAGTAAAACAAAAGTAATGATTTTCTCAAGAGGAAAAGTTAGAAAATTCAAACCCTTTATGTTTAATGAGAATGTTTTAGAGGTTGTAGATGAGTATACTTACCTTGGAGTGGTGTTTAATTATAAAAATGATTTTAAAAAGGCCCAAACTAAACAAGTTGATAAAGCGAAACGAGCAATGTATAGTCTAATGGTTAAGTCTCGAAAGATGCGGCTTCCAATAGATATCCAATTAGAATTGTTTGACCGGCTTGTTGTACCCATTCTTATTTATGGTAGTGAAGTTTGGGGATATGAGAATTTAGCACTCATAGAGAGTCTACATTATCAATACTGCAAACATTTACTGAGACTAACAAAAAATACTATGAATAGCATGGCTCTGGGAGAACTAGGAAGGCTTGAAATAGCCTGTACTGTTAAAGAAAGAATGCTTAATTTTTGGTTAAAGATTATTACAGGAAAAGAAAGAAAATATTCATCTATTGTATGTAATATCATATCACTTTTGCATAATTATAAGATATATTCATCACCATGGTTGTTGAAAGTTTATGATACACTAAATGAGTTAGGAATGTCTTTTGTTAGGAATAACTTTGAAAACGTAAGTTCTTCGTGGTTTAGGTGTTCGATAAAACTTAGATTAAGAGACGAATTTGTACAGAATTGGCAGTCTAAGATAAGTAACAGTTCATGTTGTACGAATTACAGAATCTATAAAACGAATTTATGTTTAGATCCATATTTGTTAAAAATCCCTTACATTTTCAGACAACTTCTTTCCAAATTTCGCTGCGCCAACCACAGATTGCCAATTGTAACGGGTAGGTATGCTGGTATTGAACATTGTGATCGATTGTGTAATTTATGTAATTCTAATAGACTAGGGGATGAATTTCACTATTTATTTGAGTGTCATACATTGAATAATGCCAGGAATGAATTTATTAAATCCTATTATAAAATAAGACCAAACACTTTAAAGATGTCTCAGTTATTTAATTCCCAAAATCGTAGTGAGTTGATAAATTTAGCTAAATTTTGTAAGGAAATAATGAAGCTCCATAAGAAATAATAATTATTAATATCATTATTTGTATTTTTTCATGTAAATATAGCTTTTTACAATGTTTAGTTTTATATTATTGAAATTGCTTTTATCTGCGTTATTGTTGCCCTGCTTTTTTTTTTAACTGTTTTGTTTGTCTTCCTTCTCTCTTTCCTTCTCTCTCTCTCTCTCTCTCTCACTCTCTTTCTCTCTTCTGGGTCCTGCACCATTCTGTATATTTTGTATATTTTGTAAATATGCAATTTTCTGTATATATATGTAATTTACAATGTATTAATGTATTAATTAACTGATTTTATCTGTTACGGTGTTTATTTTTGATTTTCTTCAATACCCTGACGTTGGGTGACATGAGAAAATAAAAAAACCATTGTCATTGTCATTGTCATTGTCATTGTCATTGTCATTGTCATCGCCATTTTGATAGGGCAATTTTTCCTTATATGGAGTGCACGCTGTGTGGATCCAACCACTCTCTCATTTTCGATTGTTCATGCACGCGTCATATCGCGCACCCCACCCCCACTTCCTCATCAATCGCGCACACACTGGTAACACGGGAGGTATATGGTATGATCAAGGAGGTATGTTCAATTCGGTGTAATAATGGCATAGATAAAAATGGCAGTGGTAAAAATGGCAGAGGTAAAAATGGCAGAGGTGAAAATGGCAGAGGTAAATGGCAGAGGTAAATAATTAAGACAGTGGTACAAATGTCAGAGGTAAAGTTGTCAGTGGTCGAAATGTCAGTGGTCAAAATGCCAGAGATAAAAATGTCATTGATAAGAATTTAGTCGTAGAAATGCAAGATGACGAGGTAAAAGTGACAGAGATTACATTTTCCTTCATGTTTCTGACACCTCAACTAGCAATACGCGCTTTTCGTGCCTTCTCCTGAAATAATTAAAGCACGGGGGAGACCGGGGAGAAATGGCACACGGGGAGAAATATAAACTCATGTATATAAGTTGAAAAATGGTCGGCAAGTCAACAATCCAATTATATCAGTATGAGCCTCGGTGCACCTGAAAAAGGACATATTGACTACCATACAGCTCTGCAGGTATCTTGTCAGTAAAATATCAAACTTAGATCTCGTAGGTCCTATACTATGTTAACAGGTATTTTAATAAGTGCGCGAACTTCTGAAAATAGAATTGCTTGATAACAGACATGCAGGTATGAAAAATTGGCAGGGATCTTTTACTGTTTTTGTTATCACTTGGAGAAATTTAATAGGGCATAGTGTTACATTTCTCCCCCGCAGCACATGTAAATCCTACTTTGGTCATGATGGTTATCTAATTTCTCTCCAGGTTGTCTCATTTCTCAGCGCTTGATGTCCCATTTCCCCCCAAATTAGGGGTTAAACAAATCATTGATTATACACAAAAATGTTATATATACATAGGGGTATCACAAAATGCTCTACTAATGTTCCTACACTCCTGTGCTACATACTCTCTCTAAAAAAAAATCGAGTGAAAATATTCTCTCTTAAAGGAGTGAATACAAAAAAGAGTGAATTTAGAGTGAAATTGGGGTGAATTTTGAGTGAAAATGTTCATTTTCACTCATTTTGGAGTGACCTCAGGGATCACTCCTAAATCTTTGAACAATGTAATGAAATATTTTGCAAGAGCCTACTGATGTCTGCCGATACATGTAGCTGTATGTTTTTTGCGTTTTGTATTTTTACTTCTACCAATGTGTCTACATTATGTCGTGATCAGGCCTTGTGAGAAAGATATAGGCTCCTACGAAACCTGAATGTGAGAAAATAACATAGAACAGGTGAAAAATTAGCGGTTCGCTTCGACAATGTCTCCTTCACTTCTTTACACTAAACAGTTCAAAAAATGAAAAATAATTACAATATACTAGCCTGGAAGTGAGCGGAATTCGTTTGTGTAAGAGTGTGTATGTGAAAGTGAATGTTGTATATCTGCGTATAGAAGTATATGTTTATACCAAAAGTGGGTTCGTGCGTGTGTGTGTGTTTGTGTGTGTGATAACTTCATTGGGCGAAACAACGTATAGGATTATACTGTTTAAGGGCTATGCAGCATTGTTGAAACCCCCTTTAGTAGTAGTAGTAGTAGTAGTAATAATAATAATAATAATAATAATAATAATAATAGTAATTTCCCATAGGCCTATAAAAATAGGCTCTTTTCTTTTTTTGCTGGTTTATTATTCCTCTGAACAGACAGATTACGCCACTACACTTGAATCAAAATCAGAATAATGAGAGTGCTGTCATCTTTTTAAAACATAATTCAATAAATATTCTTCAAATCTGCAATTTGGATTTGATAATTTGATAAATACAGTTTGCTCTGGCTATAGGTTATTATTCAAAACCTCTTCATACGTTTCCTCTGACGAAATTGCTCTTATTACTTCTGACATTCTACCTCTGCCATTTTTACTTCTGCCATTTTTACCTCTGCCATTTCTACCTCTGCCATCTCTACCTCTGCCATCTCTACCTCTGCCATTTTATACTATGACATTTTTACCTCTGTCATTTTTACCTCTGCCATTTTTACCTGGCACCAATCAGGTTCCATAGCTAGATAGAGCTATAGGGCCTACGACAGTGACACTGACAGTGTGTAAATTTATGATGATGATCGATGGTGATGATGTTGATGATGCCATGATTAAGATCAAATCCCCAAATGAATGTTCGTTTTGCCAAATTTTGGTGCGTTTCAAATTCCATGAAACCGTGGTCCCGAAACCGTACCGTACCGGCGTACATCTGATAAAGTCAATCTTAACGTGTTGATAGCCATAATCTGAAATTTGATCGATAAATCAATTAGGGAATTAAGATAGGAAAAGCTGTAATTCTCGGTGTGCATCATCCATGAATGATTACCGCTTTATCGACCCGTTCTTTTCACTGAAGTCCATTTTAGCCGTATATTTCAGGCCTAACGTTATGCAGATGGTCTACGCTAGATCTAACAATAACATAGGCCTAGGCTACAACTGTCACATTGTATTTATGTACATTTACAATCATGATTAAAAAAAAAAAATGTTGATTTGACATTTACTGATTTAGCACAACTCAAACTTAAGCCTGAGCTGCTACTTCTGGTACAGGTAGGCAGTAAAACAATTGATTAAAAGAAAATGTCTCCATGCGCCGTGTGAATAGTGCATTAACATAAGCATCGGTGTCAATTCGCGAAAACGTCTCGCAAAAGTGTCTATAGCCTTGTCAGCGAAAATATCTACGCAAAAATAACAGCGTATATATTAGTAGAGATTGTGTGTTATGCTGAGACTAAGAAAGAAATGCACTAAGAGAATAAATGTGTCTGAAAGAGAGAGACTTAGATAGAGAAAAAAAAAGTGGAAGAGAGGGAGAGAGAATGTGGCACAGACAGAATGAGTAGAATTTACATGTACACCAATTCGACTTTGCCATAGAAAATTGGTAAATGTACTTCGGGGGGGGGGGGGTACAAATGGGATATACTGTAAAAAGTGGGGGAGAGGCATGCCCCCTCAATTTTTTTTTTCTGGGGGATGCCCCCCCCCCCCTTTCAATTTTGAAAATTAATAGGACTGCAATGTTTGTATTTATTTAAACTTTAAATGACAAATTTATATCAATAATTTTCCTTAACTTAAGGTTGAGTGTATTTTGATGGCAAATTTTCACACACACACACACACACACACAAATCAGCTCGCTCTCTCACATATCATTGAGTATCATGCATGGACCCTCTCCCCCAGCTCACAATTAATCATGTATTTGTAGCCTGTTTGAAAAATTCCAGGATATTCTTGTAAATTCCAGGAGTTTTTAGTGTTGATTTCAGGAGGACTGACCTAGAAAAGTGCATGGAAGCACTGATGATAATACCTATGAAGCAATAAACAGACGCAGGATCTTGCCTGCTTTTGATGAGCAACTGAAACTCTGGGCCTAACTTCTTTTAGTGGCGAGCATTATGCCTAAGTGCTTATTAATGAAGAAACTTGATTTATTTACGGTGCATATGTAATTCTAGATTTAATAAAGCAATCTAGAAATTCAACAGCAAGAAAAAAAAACCGCCGCAAATGTTAAAAGAACTAATGTGAGTCCTCCGCATAGCCGCCATAAAGCCTACACACAGCGCCCGTACACACATGATTTCGTCGAGCTCTAGACCCTTTTTATCGACTTTGTCAGACTGGCAAAAGATCGAGAAGTTTAACTCGAAGTTTTGCCAGTGTGACCGCAAACTTTCCACGTAACTTTCAGCCAAACTTCTCTATCTGTTTGCGGGCTATGTCTCCGAAGCGCAAGGCCATTGTCAAGTACAAACGTGCATTGTTATGTCATAATCACCAGCCACTGGACGGCGTACTCTTGCTTGCGCGCGTACCAGTGGCCCAGTCTGACCGCGCCTAAGCGTGCACTCCATATAAGGAAAAATTGACCTAACAAGATGGCGACGCAACACGGTAAATTTGGCTGCACGGTCTCGTGTATGTTGGGAATAGGGACACGATTCCACTATGTTTTAGTTCGGTGGGGGGGGGGGGGGGGGGGGTCGGCTAAGACACCTCAAAATGAGCTCATGGCTGCGCCCAGTGCCACAAATCGTCTGCTGCCCTCAACGAACCCGAATCGGTCTATAGACCTCAGTGGTCAAGATCAATAATTAAAAGCATCAAAATATTAATGGAATGCCATGTACTTGCGGAAAAGGGGGAATTGCGAGAGAAAGTGGAAAGATTGCACACAAAATTATAATTCCACATTGGGTCCCAGAGGTAAGAACATCCCAAATCATCTTGGGTCAAAGCATACACAGTTAAAAGATTACATCATTATCATTATTATTATTATTATTATTATTATTATTATTATTATTATTATTATTATTATTATTATTATTATTATTGTTATCATTATAGTATGTTATTGTAGTATAGTATATCAAAGTACGTTGTATACGGACATCA
Source organism: Diadema setosum (assembly GCF_964275005.1). Taxonomy (NCBI): domain Eukaryota; kingdom Metazoa; phylum Echinodermata; class Echinoidea; order Diadematoida; family Diadematidae; genus Diadema; species Diadema setosum. Next base: position 12,956,916 of record NC_092690.1, read on the forward strand.
CATGGAGGTCGCAATAGGTGTAAATTGACATTGAAGCCTCGATGAAGTCCCCAACAACTCAATTTGTTTTGTTTTAATAAATGTATGGTGATGTCGTACTCATTGTAGTGGTCAAATTACACGATCGCCAGAAATGAATACTTATGTATGGAGACAATTTCTGTGTCTCTCTGTTTTTTCTACAATGGCAGGATTCGGCTTTTCCTTCATGTTGATGTGCTTGCTGCTTGAACTCAGCGAGCAGGCAGGCACACATTTTGGCATCTGTCTCGGGATAGGGATGGCCGGCTTCGCGGTAGGCATGGCGATCATTCCGCTCCTCGGAGAGTTCCTGATGACCATCTACGGCTGGAGAGGCGCCATGTTGATCCTGGGCGGGCTCATGGGAAATATCACGCCAATGACCGCGGCAATTCTTCCGAAGGTCCCCACATCCTCTCAGAGTAATGTAGAGAGAAAGGAGCGGGGAACGAAGGAGAAAAATAAACTCATGCGGAGTGATGCCTCGGATCACAAAGCACGGGAAAACCGAGTGATACCTACAACTGACGATGAGCAGTATTACACAGAGAACGAAGAATTGGGAAGTCTTATAGCTACTCCAGTACGAACTGAATGCACAACTTACAAAGCAGAAGGTCCACATGATCATGGTGATTATTCTGCCAGGCAAAGGCGAGAAAATTTAGATCTGCGAAATTCTAGCTTGAACCGTCTGGATAAAGATCAATCACAGAGTAACAGTTTTTCCCACACGGCCAAATGGACCCGAGCAAGTAGTGCAATACAAAATTCTCTAAATAATTCAGAATATTACCAAAACCCGTCATTGACTCTGTACTTAACTGCCTTAGTACCGTATGGCATGTCATATGGGGCATGGCATAGCTTCTTGATACCGCGTGCTGCTGAGAGCGGGCTGGTCATTTTCCACGTCATCTTGGTCAGCGTTTGTGTAGCCGTTGCGAATATCACCGGTCGAATCGTCGTCGGGCTAGCCGCCGAGAAATTCCGCAGGCCTCATGAAATTCATCTCACTCTAACTTTCATGAACGCAACTTTCGTACTTTGTGACGTCCTAATCTTCCGGTCGGCGGCCATCTTCCGGACAACGGCCATCTTTGTGACGTCATTCTTGTGTTCGTTTGCCATGGCTGGTCGCGGCGTATTAGTTGCCATGCTTTCTCGTTGCCTGGCATCTGCTGATCACCGCTTCATTGCCATGGGTATCGGAGAATTTAACGTCGGTTTGGGTTCTTTGGCCGGTGCCTTCATTGCAGGTAATGTCCAGCATTTTCTAATAATATTGTAACTTCAATTCTAGGCGTTTTCAAAGGAAAGTGTGTAGAAACCTGAGTGATAATGTTCCTTGTATTTTTCTCATCAAGCCCTGTTGTGTGTTCAACATATCGATATCTCTTCGTGTTTACTATGTGTATCAGATCTTCATCGTTCTCCTAGTTTTCACAGACAGGACACTTACATCTATAGTTAAAAAAAAAAAGAAGTCACATCACATATCATCGCTGGGCATATATCAAATTATTTCCCCCTATATCAATCCTAATGTATATATCAATATTTTATGATGTATTTTTCATGCTGTGTAATCTATTTGATTTTTACATCAAGTGCAAACTACATCGGGTTTTGTTTGAATGGACGTCACAGAATATGTATTTGTAAGAGGTATCTTAAGAACAGGCCATTTGTTTATCAAGTATAGAAACATGTTTCCTGTTAAAAGATGCACGTGCAATGTATGTCAACGTTCTACGTTTCTAACCATGAAATATTCTACTTTATTGTTATTTCACAATCTGCAGGATTTATGGCGGATAGATTCGGCGGCTTCAACTTGTCATTTGCGATGGTGGTCGGTTTCGAGATCCCGGTTTTTCTGCTGGTCCTATTATCGAGATTAAAAAAAGAAACACAATAGCTGAAAAGAAATTTCCATATTTACTAACGGGTCCATCTACGAACATGGTTTTCTGATAAAATGATATATTAAAAAAATGATGTTTACGCAATATATACGAACACAAGTGCAATTATATGTCAGATTGTCATCACGTCACAATGATAACGTTCAGACGGTGACCCTTAACTTCAGGTTTAGCTTGCTTCGAGGATAAGCTCTTGTCCCCTTTAACTTCGACGCGCGTTCATACGACGAAGCTATCATCAAAGGTGTGGGTTATCATGGGGGTGCTATGGCATAGTGGATAAGACTCCCGACTCCCGATCAGCGAACCCGAGTTCGAATCCCGCCCAGTGGTTACGTCCTTGGACAGGATGTTTTTACCCAATATGACAGGGCTCTCTGGTAGAGCAGTTGCAACACTGAAGAGGCCACCCTGGGTAAATAAGACCTCATTATTATAATCATTATTATTATTATTATTATTATTATTATTATTATTATTATTATTATTATCATTACTATTATTATTATTATTGTAGTTTAACATCGATAAGATCCTGCCCCCTTAACAACGGTATGAGTGAGACTCACTCGATGATAAAACCGCAGAACCGGTAGTTTCGCTATGACCCCAGTACGAGGGGCACTATACATTTATTGATATTCGGGGGGTTGACCTGGAAGCTAGAAGGGATGGCGGTTCACGGAGAGGTCATCTTCGAGTTGATTGATTATCGTATCCACACGATGCTTAACTGCAGCCTCGTCTTAAATGGCCACAAAACGCAGGGAAGCCTCGGGGTAGCATCGGGTGAAGAATCTTTCCCTGAGAAGATTGTGTCTGTTAAGACGCAACACAGTGGACAGCCTTGGGGTAGCCTTGGGGTAGCCTCGGGGTAGCCTTTAGTGAAATCTTAAGCCCATTCTTAACAGGCCACAAAACGCACGGTAGCTTCGGGGTAGCTTCGGGGTAGCCTCGGGTGAAGAATATTCCCCTGAGAAGATTGTGTCTGTTAAGATGCAACACAATGGACAGCTTCCGGGTAGCCGCGGGGTATAACCTCTGGGTAGCCTTGGGCGAAATCTTACCCTGCGGTCGACCAGGGCAAACGCGGGGTGAATCTTCCCCCGAGGCGTCTCTTGACCAGCCAACGCTGAGTCAGGTGACCAGCGCTGCGCCACACAAATCCTACAAACTCTCCTTATGCATCAGCACGACCAGATGCCGTGCGGAGCTGCACTTCGACTTCTACACAGCGTGTATTGGGCTGTGTGTATAGTTGTGTTTTTATTATGTATATACAGTTGTCATACATCGAATTCTGTGGGTTGAACTGTATCTTAATCGTATTGGACGTGCTCTGATTAAACATGTGGCTGATTTCATGACTTGTACTTGACTTGTACATGACTTGTTTGTTTCTTTCGGAAAGATCCTTAAGAAAAGAGAAATAAAAGGAAGATGCTTTCACAGTAAACATGTTAAAAAAAAAAAACAGTAGGCCAAATATTATAGAAACGCCTCGATAGATACTATGTCCCACATGCCTGTGTCAGCAGTACACACTTGCACATACGCGATCACATGCTAGTGCAATGACAATGACGTGCATGTGAAATGCTTCATTTTCACCGTATCTGTAATGTGACTGGTCAAGGAGAGCTATCCTCCCCGGAGGTTTTCGAGCAATGCCTAATAAAACGGGGCACTCGTTTAACCCATGTTTTATGGAATCTGTGGAATGTAATCTTCGCTGGCGAACACCCGGACGCGCCCGGGTAGAAGGTCTGCTAAGACGGGGCTATTAAGGGCGTATCCTCCCCCGAGAAGGTTTTCGAGCAATGCTTGTTAAAACTGGTCACTTGGCGTTTAACCCGTGTTTTATGGAATCTGTGGAATGTAATCAGCGAACACCCGGGCTCACCCGGGCGCGCCCGGGGAGAAGGTCTGTTATGACGGGGCTTACGAGTAAAGGGCCTCCGCAGCTCGTGGATAAAGCGTTAATCAAGAGAAATCTCGTAGTTCTTATCATCAAATTAACTGCATGTTAGCTTAACGTCGAGTGCGTCTACGCGGTACTTAACTACGAGCTTATTCTCGAGGTTAGCTTACCTTGAAAGTACAGATCACCGTCTGAGCGTAACTAATGTAATGTTGGTAGGACTCAACGGTGCCAGTAGACTAGCCTTCGCTGATATGAAAATAGACTGATTGTGAAATTTGCTGAATTTCTGGGAACAAACTGCACAAGGCAGATTCTTTTCCATGCTATGAATATCAATGTAACCACATGGTAACACCATTCATTTGTTTAAGCCGGACTCCCTTTGTAAAACATCGCTCTATATAACTTTTGTAATGATTCGAGCAGTAGGCCCCTACATAGTATACGCGTGTATCTGAAAAACGCGCTCTGCGTTTTGCTCATTATCAACTATTATTATATTAAGCCTATTTACCATTAATCATTATTTTGTTTAACTCACGTTAAATCCTCTTCTCCGTTAGGTATGCGTGGGTTTTAGTACATTGTATTTCATTTAATATACTTTTATTATTGATGTGATCATTAACCGTTTTGTTAACAACGGTTTAGCTGTTCATTTTCAGCGTGAATCTTCTGACATTTCAGTCATTGCACCCGATAATATAATATGAACTGCCCGAACTAGAATTGTATTGCCCTCGTCTTCGACTGGGGCAATACTATTCTAGTGAGGGTAATCAATGTCGTGTCCCGCGGAAGTAGACAGTCCATATTGTTATATTACCCATTTCAGGCATTTCGGACATCTTTGAGCAGTAACTTAAATCATTACAATGTAAACCTCCCGATTTACGGTATTAAAATCCACTCGGCGTCAGGTCGAACCCTACACTACTGCGCTCAACTACACCCACATGCTTGCACACAACCCTTATGCACAATTCAGGTACAGCATTGTACTTGTACCTAGAACGCGGCACCCTCACACAGTCACAGATATCGTCCTTTTTTTTTTTTTTAATGTGCCAACGTAGGGGAATTGCCCTCTATCGTGAAATAAAACCCGTACCCCTCCGCGAGAACTCTCATTTCTTGGTGTGCACTTGTAAAGTTAATGGCGAAACCCGGAAGAAGGATGATACCCACTAATATGCCCGCTGAAAACTGGTGATTTTTGCATATCGTCACATGCAAAGTTAATGGCGAAACTCGGAAGAAGGAGGATGCCCACTAATATTGCCCGCTGGAAACTGGTGGTTTCCCGACCGATAAAAATGCCAAGTACAATTGCCCAGCAAAACTACCTCATAGCCAGGACGAATAAAATGAGTAATAATAACTAATATTTGATATATCATTTATTCGTGCAATCGTGTGTTGACCGCCTGGTCTTCTAAACAGGGTTCAATGTAAGAGGCGCAATCGTCTCTCGCCCTGGTATGCTTAAAGGGACATTCCAGACGATTTTCATAATTTCACATCATGTAGTACATTAATTGACAACTCCATGTGGAATTTATTGTGGTTCTTGAGCAGAGAAACAATACTTTGAAAAACCTTAAGCAAATTACACTGAAAAAGGATGATGACATAGGAGGTTCACATATTATTTCAGAAATGTAGCAGTGTAATTCCATTACAACACCGCTTGCTTGCGAGTTCACCTTTGTATAATGTATGCATGCCTTCTTCTTTTGTTTTGCTTTCTTGAGCCCCAACTCATACATTCTTATGGTGACTCTGCCATGTCATCATCCGTGTTCATTGCAATTTGTTCTAAATTTTGAATATATTCTTATTCTTCATCCCAATTATCACAAATTCTGAAACTCTGTCCTCAGTATGACTAATTTATAGTTGTTCAAATGTAAAAATTTGAAAATCATCCGGAGGTCTCCTTTAAACACCAATGTGCCATATTTGTGTCGCTTCATAAAAGAACGATTCAGCCGTTCGTGGACAAGTGTGTTTAAAAGAGGCTAAAGTTTTTCTGTCCATAGTTCTTCATGTGCCTTCACCATATTGTCCTTATTTATTGTGCAATTCTGCACGACGTTCAAGTTTTACCTCATTATATCAACTGAGATGTTACTTTCTAAACACATCCTAGTGTCTACTACAATCTTCCCCTAAACATCTGGCATACATGACACATGTATTACAAATTTTGATAAATTCAAATTTATCTTCAAGACATAGTAGTGTCTAATACAATTTCCCCCTAAACAACAATTAATCTGCGTTAAGACATCAATTCTATAAGAAATATTGCTGATTATGGCAGTGATATAATGATGAACCAAGAAGTTTTTGCATGATTTTTTTTTTCTTCTTTTTTTTTTTCATGAAACACTGTACACCCAAAGTCTCAATAGGTACAATGCGTGCGCGCCATGTAACCTTTGACCTGTGACCCTTGTGACTTCGGTCACCCTTGATTAACTAATGTTATTATCAATTGAGGATTTGTATATTAAATTCTTGGTATCGCCAATGCGCAGAAAATTTCTGCACACGTTAAAAACAAAGTCATGTGACAGATGCACTGTGGGATTCCTCGATGCCACTGTCGCTTCCGGTTGTCTTCCATGCGTTCCCACGCATGCAATATATTCTATGCAATTTTCGTCTGCTTTTCTTTCGTTGCTGCTTTTTTCTTCGCTTAGAATTCAACTAAAAAGGAGTTTAAATTTTCAAAATTTCACTAATTTGTGGACACTGGTGTCATGTTTACTACAGCAAGGCTTCAATGTGCTAGTCACATGATTGAAAGCGACGAAAATCTTCAACAAAAAAAAAAAATTATCCCCTGAATAGAGACGGAACGTGATCTGAGTGCAAACGCAGCCAAAACCGGAGCAAGTTTGTCCCCTGAGCTATCTCATAATGCATCTAAAATGCTGATCTGCCCAGGGCACCTAGGTACTGGCGATACCGAGAATTCTTTGCTCTGAACATAATATAATGCAATAGCATGCCTTACGGGCTGAACATTATTCATTAGGTAAGACTAAAACTGTTGCATGGTACAGTGTGTGAAAGTTCGTCTTACCATTGTTGCTATATATAAACATGTTTGTTGTAACTTGCATTAAACAATGCCGTAGTGGCAATACATTGTACATGGATATCCTAAGAACGAACTAAATTAATACATAGAGTGTGTATAAATTTGATATTGCCGTGTTTGTGTGTCGTTTGTTTTGTTTTCGTTAAGGGCATAATACAATGTGTAGGCATTTTGGTTTACCCCTTGCATGAAAACAAATACACCAGATATGATTTCACATGCATTCAGTGGTGTTGACGTTTGTTTACCTCCCGTAGATTATGAAGGAAACTGTTCTTCCTACTATTATTTTCGACTCTACGACATAAAATGCAGATTCTAAGCGAACTCTGTTTTTCGTATTGCGAAAATACAAATACAAAGTATACTTGCTTTTCATGCATACGGGAAAAGTACCTTAGATACCCAAATTGTTGAACCCCCTGTAAGGCACACAGACCCTAAATTCAAGAGGACGTTATTTGATGGCGTAATAATCATCGATTAGCCTAAATGTATTTTTCCTTACGAAGATCGACGATGTAAAGCTACTAACAGTAGTTTAAGGGATGGTGTAATTTTGGTTGAGATAGGGCTTCAGGATTTTATTCTCTGTACGATAGTGAAAAGCCGTTTATGAAATATGCAAGAGCATACAAACCAAAATGAAAATCAAAGTTCATGATGAAAAATGGTATTAAAACGACTGGATATAAAAAAAACAAAGTGGTCCTGATGAAAGATAGGTCCCACTTTGTTTATGGATATCTCAGCCGTTCCTGTATTTTTTTGTTCATGAAGCCCCATCTCAACCAAAGCTACGCCAAACAAAGCATATCGCGGGTGCGTATTGCCTGTGCTGTCTTTTGTTTCAGATATGATACATACTATACTGTAGTCGTTTACTACTTTCATACCCAATAGCACCCTCTAGAATCCAGGGTCCTCATGCTTTTAAACTGCCCATTCACTGATGTTAATCACGAATAATATGACATGAAATTGGTATCTGATGACTTCAAATAAAAAACGATCACTTGAGTTTATTCTATTCATACAAGAATTTAAGCTTTTTTTTCAGCTGGACATCTGCCATTCAGATTTAATGTTTCCAGGTTAGCATCCCTGCAACAGTGACGGGGCATTAAAGTGCACATTACTTGAATATGAGACCGTTCTGAAGCAAATAATTTCACACAACAATAGATATATAATGTACTCTTAAATGAATACCACAAGGATTGGAACAATCATCCCCCAGCATTCCCACTGATTCCCACTGATCAGTTACTAGCCGTCCCGTTTAACCCTATAAAGCCCAAGCTATTTTGACCCCTTCCAGGCCCAAGGGGGGGGGGGGGGCACATTGTGCCCCCTATATAACTTCTTTATTATATGATGTATGACCGTCATATTTGGCACATGGGTAGAGCAACTCATACTCTACATGACCCGACATTTGAAATTTCTCAAGGTCATCCACTGAGGGCGCTATTAACCAAAATATAAAGAAATACATAGGAAATATGCTAAAATCATGTTTTTTCTTTTTATTTCCGTATCCCCAGTATATATCTTTCTATTAATAATATATCAATCATTTTCATATTTACCATAAAGGAAAAGCAAGTCAACCTTCACTATTTGTAATGGTTGAAATTTCTCAAGGTCAACATGTGGGGGCGCTATTCATTACAATATAATAAAATATATGAAACCTATGATGTATTGCTTGGAATGGGTACATTATATTGGTATCACATTTCATATTTCCAAAATATTGAAATTTTGAGTTTGCAGATTGATAATATGATAAACAAATGATATTACAGGCAAAGCTTGTGTGAAAATAACCCAAAATAAAAGGGTAGTCTTTGAAAAATGCTGTATTTTCGATTATTTCTATTATATCTATTGTTTGATGCCTATGTCGTATAAAAATAAAGGAAATGATAAGAAGAGCATTTCAGGGTAATTCACAACCATTATCACTTCACATTTTGGTCCTTCAGCAAATTACAGCCAAGAAAACCCCCATTTCATCCATTATTATACTGTTAACTGAAATTGGAACAGAAAGTCATGCAAAATCTGACGAACATGGTTGTTAGTTTCCGGTTGCCATGGCAACCAGCAATATCGGACATAGCTAAATTATATATCAAAATGTTGGCAATAAGATTCTAGGAAAAGTCACCAAATTTGGTTGAAATCGAGTAAAGGGTGTGGGAGTGGCAAACGAAAATATGGTAGGGGGGCACAATGTGCCCCCCCCCCCCTTGGGCTTTATAGGGTTAAGGGTGAGGGATTGTGACTAAAACAAACAAGGCTTTTACATGTTCTGATGCAAATTTTAACGACAAATCATCCGGCATGATGGCGTTTTCTATGCAAATCACACTTTCACTTTGCAGTCAGTGGGGGAAGGGGGTACACGTATAAGAAATGGATTCAGGTGCAAATGATTCATATCGATCAGATTGAAATGATTGTGATACTGCCACGAGGCTTGTAAGTTCTTGTCTTTTGAGATAAAGGTTTATAAGAAATCCACCCCAAAACTGAGTTACCACCAAAAGAAGAGCAAAAGGAAAAAAAATCCCTACAAAAGGTTTCAGCAATAACGAAAATTGGGTAAGAGATAAGAAAGGTATGACATTTTGAATTTCATATTTTTTCGAAAAACATTTTTGACAAGTCCTCATGAATATTGAAATGAGAGAGTTGATAATGTCATGCCCGCGCAATTTTTCATGTGTATTATATAAGAAATTTGGAAAAATGTTATCTTAGCTAATACAGGTAAAAGCATATTCCTCTACTAAAATATATCAGAGGGTAACTTTTTTTTTTCTTTTTCATTTTAGGTGGTTTTAAGGCAAGTTGTATATTTATGCAGATGAAATATGACAATGTTGTCATTTCTGTATATCAAAAGACTAAGAAATTGTTAGAGCATGACATCATCAACTTGCCGATATGAGCATTCATAGTGACTGGTCAGAAAGTGTTTTCTAAAAACATAACAAAAACAAAACAAAACAAAAATGACATTTCAGAATGCCATATCTTCCTTAGTTTTTATTTGATTTTGATAATTTTTGCACTGTTCTGCAGGAATTGTTTGCTCTTTCTTATGAAACTGATACAATTTCAGAGTAGATTTCTTCTTTAAATGTGTCTACGCATATTATGAGAGCAAGCTTGACAACCACAGGATCAGGATTTTAAAGACCGCGCGAACCGCGTTAGATCCCTTGGGGTTTAAGGTTTATACACATCGGGGGTAAAGAACTTCACCGGTTACTGAGCGATTTCGTAACTCGATAGAATTCGAGTCTTGTGCAGCTTATTGTCAATCCTCGGCCATGGGTTACTATCGTAGTTCATACTCCCGAGTCCATATAAGTAAATGACACCCAAAGCATATTATTATTTGCCTAAGAAACCGACGCACGGTTCGTCAATGAGTTTCTACTGACAGCTGACGGAATGGGTATGTTAGTAGCTCCATAGTATAACCGTACTTGTAAAGCAGGTATGCACATATATTGTAAACTATTGCCCAGCTTACCTTCGTATTCAGGTTATATTTCATATTCCTTTGTGCAAAACGGCAAACGAGTCAACGTTTTCAGGCAAGACTGGTCGTGTGAGTTCTCAAACTTTAAGACGTTTGACAGCACGTTTAAATACATAATATGAATGATTAAGTTCTTGAAGAAAGAATGGTATTTAAACGGCAGAAATAACCACGTACATGATTTTTGGTCACAATCCTGATTGTGTCCTCCGATGTCCTCAGGGTACAGCTCCGATTTTACAACCAAATAATACGGGCATTTCTTTCTTAATTCGGTTTATTATGAAAGGGGCCGTGGTATATAGAGAATCCGCAAAAGATTGATTTGTTATATTGCAAGGCTGTGCGCTCAAACAGATAATGTGAGTAACCTGCTATCAGAAGTCTGTCATACCAGTAATTATAACTTATGTCTAATAAAGGAAACACCAGGGGCGTCACCAGCTTTTTTTTAAGGGGGGTGTGTTTTGACACAAATGTAACCTGTGATATTTGGTTTTAATTTGATTTACTGGCTCCTGTGTCATCATGTATTATTTACATTACACACTATACATTGCACATATTATACATGTGATTTTATACATACACGAATCTTCGCTATGAAAGACTAAACGGGGGTACATTATGTGACGGTGTGAGATCCTCGGCGAGAGAGCGAAGCGACCGAGCGGGGGAGGGTGTGGGAGGGGGATACCCCCTCCCACGGTAGGGACTTTTCGTAAAAACAAGAGTGTAAAAGTCGCGTTTATAGAGCATTTTGGATCAAATTTCTAGGGAATTAAACATAGTAAAAAAAAAATCGCTATGAAGGAGTATACGAGGGTACATTATGTGACGGTGTGAGATCCTCAGCGAGGGAGGGTGTGGGAGGGGTATACCCTCTCCCACGGTAGGGACTTTTTGTAACAACAAGCCTCGTTAATATTAAGTAACTATGTAGAATAAGAATAGTTACTTAATATTAACGAGGCTTGCCTTGGTGTGTGTATTTTCTGCGTCAAATTTGTACGCAAATTTGTCAAAGAATATAAAGCAACAACAACGACAAAAGTACACATCCCTGAACGAGTGGATAAAGGCGGCTCGCTCCACTCGCCGGCCAACAGGTTTGTGGGGGTAAACGCGCTATACGGGGGCACGCAGAGCGAGTCGCCTTGTTTAAAGGCTAGCTCGGCCGCGGCTCGGCCCCGCACTGTAAACGGGGTCTAAGCCCTGGAAAAATAGCCATCTTCTGAGACTGTGCCTTCAATAAGAAGTTATTTCACCTATGATTGTACTCTCTAACCATAATTCGTCGAACACCAATGGGCTCACCTATCTCCCCAGTGGTATGCAACACAATCTCGTACAATATTGATATAGATTTTAACGTGATTTGATTTTTGCTAACATGTTACAAGTCAGTGATCCGGAAATTTCCTCGACGTACAAACAATAAAGGTAGTAATATCGCTCATTCACCCATCATGGGTAAATGCTCGCCAGCAAGACAGAGCTGAAGAAGTGACTCGAACGAGTCGCGAAACTGTTCTTTGTGTGATGAGCACATGTACAAGTCCAGTCAAGCAGATTTGATTACACACTTTTAACAAATTATATACTTTGATCATGAAAGAAAGATATTATTCAGAGGGGTGAAGGTTCAGGTGCGAGTTTCTTCACTTTGTCTCCCTCTACAAATCCAATTTGTACATACACGAATCTTCGCTATGAAAGACTAAACGGGGGTACATTATGTGACGGTGTGAGATCCTCGGCGAGAGAGCGAAGCGACCGAGCGGGGGAGGGTGTGGGAGGGGGATACCCCCTCCCACGGTAGGGACTTTTCGTAAAAACAAGAGTGTAAAAGTCGCGTTTATAGAGCATTTTGGATCAAATTTCTAGGGAATTAAACATAGTAAAAAAAAAATCGCTATGAAGGAGTATACGAGGGTACATTATGTGACGGTGTGAGATCCTCAGCGAGGGAGGGTGTGGGAGGGGTATACCCTCTCCCACGGTAGGGACTTTTTGTAAAAACAAGTGTAAAAGTCGCATTTATAGAGCATTTTAAATCACATTTTTAGGGAATAAAACATAATAAAAAATCACTGCGATAGATTTTCGTTAATATGAATGGGCGAGGTTGTGGAAAAAAAAATGTCAAGCTTTGCTTCGATGCAAATTGCGTGACATAGCTATGATTGTGTTTCATTCACATGACTAGAAGCTACTTGACAGCCACGGGGTTTTACACACAGCGCAATGACAAAATTAACTAGGAAATCCAGTAAGGATAAAGAAAATATAAAAGGAATTCCACAAAGATTCATATTTCATGAAAATTACACATTCCCTCAACTTGATACTGACATATGTGAAAGGAATGGTGCAGTATTGGTGGAGATGAGAATTTGGCTTTAACTTTTTGTAAGATACCAAGAAAACACTTATGAAATAGTACACAGCATACCATTTTAAGAGGAATTCAAAGTTTATTTGATGAAAATCGGGTTTGGCATGACTGAAACATCCAAACACGTTTACAGTGCGAGGCTCGGCGGCGGCCGAGCCGCGGCTGAGCCCAGCCCCGCTTCAGTGTAAACGCGCAAAAGGCCAAATGCGAGGCCAAAATTGGCCTCGCATTTGGCCTCGCTCTAGAGGTGGTCTCGGCCGCGGCTCGGCCGCGGCCGAGCCCGGCCTCTTCTTGGTGTAAACGCAAACTGGGCCAAATGCGCGGCCAATTTTAGTCTGACTTCCAAACCCTCTGCCCGTACTATTTCGCTATTCACGATATTAACACCCTCAACGTGGAAATATTTGTCCTGCAAAGGATTTTTCCTTCGGCAAAGGCCTTTGCCCGAACGGCGACTTCGTCGCCACGGAATCCAGTTGGCAAAGGGTCTGAAAACCAGGCTATGCCAAATTGCGTTTGTTTACAAGCAGAGCGCCACTACGATAAAATATTGAAAGGTTTGAATCAAAAGCGCGGCCGAGCCCAGCAGTGTAAACGGACAAAATTGCGAGGCTCGGCCGCGCAATTGAGGCCGGGCTCGGCCGTAGCCTTTAAACAAGGCGACTCGCTCTGCGTGCCCCAGTATAGCGCGTTTACCCCACAAACCTGTTGGCCGGCGAGTGGAGCGAGCCGCCTTTATCCACTCGTTCAGGGATGTGTACTTTTGTCGTTGTTGTTGCTTTATAATCTTTGACAAATTTGCGTACAAATTTGACGCAGAAAATACACACGGCACCAAGGCAAGCCTCGTTAATATTAAGTAACTATGTAGAATAAGAATAGTTACTTAATATTAACGAGGCTTGCCTTGGTGTGTGTATTTTCTGCGTCAAATTTGTACGCAAATTTGTCAAAGAATATAAAGCAACAACAACGACAAAAGTACACATCCCTGAACGAGTGGATAAAGGCGGCTCGCTCCACTCGCCGGCCAACAGGTTTGTGGGGGTAAACGCGCTATACGGGGGCACGCAGAGCGAGTCGCCTTGTTTAAAGGCTAGCTCGGCCGCGGCTCGGCCCCGCACTGTAAACGGGGTCTAAGCCCTGGAAAAATAGCCATCTTCTGAGACTGTGCCTTCAATAAGAAGTTATTTCACCTATGATTGTACTCTCTAACCATAATTCGTCGAACACCAATGGGCTCACCTATCTCCCCAGTGGTATGCAACACAATCTCGTACAATATTGATATCGATTTTAACGTGATTTGATTTTTGCTAACATGTTACAAGTCAGTGATCCGGAAATTTCCTCGACGTACAAACAATAAAGGTAGTAATATCGCTCATTCACCCATCATGGGTAAATGCTCGCCAGCAAGACAGAGCTGAAGAAGTGACTCGAACGAGTCGCGAAACTGTTCTTTGTGTGATGAGCACATGTACAAGTCCAGTCAAGCAGATTTGATTACACACTTTTAACAAATTATATACTTTGATCATGAAAGAAAGATATTATTCAGAGGGGTGAAGGTTCAGGTGCGAGTTTCTTCACTTTGTCTCCCTCTACAAATCCAATTTGTACATACACGAATCTTCGCTATGAAAGACTAAACGGGGGTACATTATGTGACGGTGTGAGATCCTCGGCGAGAGAGCGAAGCGACCGAGCGGGGGAGGGTGTGGGAGGGGGATACCCCCTCCCACGGTAGGGACTTTTCGTAAAAACAAGAGTGTAAAAGTCGCGTTTATAGAGCATTTTGGATCAAATTTCTAGGGAATTAAACATAGTAAAAAAAAAATCGCTATGAAGGAGTATACGAGGGTACATTATGTGACGGTGTGAGATCCTCAGCGAGGGAGGGTGTGGGAGGGGTATACCCTCTCCCACGGTAGGGACTTTTTGTAAAAACAAGTGTAAAAGTCGCATTTATAGAGCATTTTAAATCACATTTTTAGGGAATAAAACATAATAAAAAATCACTGCGATAGATTTTCGTTAATATGAATGGGCGAGGTTGTGGAAAAAAAAATGTCAAGCTTTGCTTCGATGCAAATTGCGTGACATAGCTATGATTGTGTTTCATTCACATGACTAGAAGCTACTTGACAGCCACGGGGTTTTACACACAGCGCAATGACAAAATTAACTAGGAAATCCAGTAAGGATAAAGAAAATATAAAAGGAATTCCACAAAGATTCATATTTCATGAAAATTACACATTCCCTCAACTTGATACTGACATATGTGAAAGGAATGGTGCAGTATTGGTGGAGATGAGAATTTGGCTTTAACTTTTTGTAAGATACCAAGAAAACACTTATGAAATAGTACACAGCATACCATTTTAAGAGGAATTCAAAGTTTATTTGATGAAAATCGGGTTTGGCATGACTGAAACATCCAAACACGTTTACAGTGCGAGGCTCGGCGGCGGCCGAGCCGCGGCTGAGCCCAGCCCCGCTTCAGTGTAAACGCGCAAAAGGCCAAATGCGAGGCCAAAATTGGCCTCGCATTTGGCCTCGCTCTAGAGGTGGTCTCGGCCGCGGCTCGGCCGCGGCCGAGCCCGGCCTCTTCTTGGTGTAAACGCAAACTGGGCCAAATGCGCGGCCAATTTTAGTCTGACTTCCAAACCCTCTGCCCGTACTATTTCGCTATTCACGATATTAACACCCTCAACGTGGAAATATTTGTCCTGCAAAGGATTTTTCCTTCGGCAAAGGCCTTTGCCCGAACGGCGACTTCGTCGCCACGGAATCCAGTTGGCAAAGGGTCTGAAAACCAGGCTATGCCAAATTGCGTTTGTTTACAAGCAGAGCGCCACTACGATAAAATATTGAAAGGTTTGAATCAAAAGCGCGGCCGAGCCCAGCAGTGTAAACGGACAAAATTGCGAGGCTCGGCCGCGCAATTGAGGCCGGGCTCGGCCGTAGCCTTTAAACAAGGCGACTCGCTCTGCGTGCCCCAGTATAGCGCGTTTACCCCACAAACCTGTTGGCCGGCGAGTGGAGCGAGCCGCCTTTATCCACTCGTTCAGGGATGTGTACTTTTGTCGTTGTTGTTGCTTTATAATCTTTGACAAATTTGCGTACAAATTTGACGCAGAAAATACACACGGCACCAAGGCAAGCCTCGTTAATATTAAGTAACTATGTAGAATAAGAATAGTTACTTAATATTAACGAGGCTTGCCTTGGTGTGTGTATTTTCTGCGTCAAATTTGTACGCAAATTTGTCAAAGAATATAAAGCAACAACAACGACAAAAGTACACATCCCTGAACGAGTGGATAAAGGCGGCTCGCTCCACTCGCCGGCCAACAGGTTTGTGGGGGTAAACGCGCTATACGGGGGCACGCAGAGCGAGTCGCCTTGTTTAAAGGCTAGCTCGGCCGCGGCTCGGCCCCGCACTGTAAACGGGGTCTAAGCCCTGGAAAAATAGCCATCTTCTGAGACTGTGCCTTCAATAAGAAGTTATTTCACCTATGATTGTACTCTCTAACCATAATTCGTCGAACACCAATGGGCTCACCTATCTCCCCAGTGGTATGCAACACAATCTCGTACAATATTGATATCGATTTTAACGTGATTTGATTTTTGCTAACATGTTACAAGTCAGTGATCCGGAAATTTCCTCGACGTACAAACAATAAAGGTAGTAATATCGCTCATTCACCCATCATGGGTAAATGCTCGCCAGCAAGACAGAGCTGAAGAAGTGACTCGAACGAGTCGCGAAACTGTTCTTTGTGTGATGAGCACATGTACAAGTCCAGTCAAGCAGATTTGATTACACACTTTTAACAAATTATATACTTTGATCATGAAAGAAAGATATTATTCAGAGGGGTGAAGGTTCAGGTGCGAGTTTCTTCACTTTGTCTCCCTCTACAAATCCAATTTGTACATACACGAATCTTCGCTATGAAAGACTAAACGGGGGTACATTATGTGACGGTGTGAGATCCTCGGCGAGAGAGCGAAGCGACCGAGCGGGGGAGGGTGTGGGAGGGGGATACCCCCTCCCACGGTAGGGACTTTTCGTAAAAACAAGAGTGTAAAAGTCGCGTTTATAGAGCATTTTGGATCAAATTTCTAGGGAATTAAACATAGTAAAAAAAAAATCGCTATGAAGGAGTATACGAGGGTACATTATGTGACGGTGTGAGATCCTCAGCGAGGGAGGGTGTGGGAGGGGTATACCCTCTCCCACGGTAGGGACTTTTTGTAAAAACAAGTGTAAAAGTCGCATTTATAGAGCATTTTAAATCACATTTTTAGGGAATAAAACATAATAAAAAATCACTGCGATAGATTTTCGTTAATATGAATGGGCGAGGTTGTGGAAAAAAAAATGTCAAGCTTTGCTTCGATGCAAATTGCGTGACATAGCTATGATTGTGTTTCATTCACATGACTAGAAGCTACTTGACAGCCACGGGGTTTTACACACAGCGCAATGACAAAATTAACTAGGAAATCCAGTAAGGATAAAGAAAATATAAAAGGAATTCCACAAAGATTCATATTTCATGAAAATTACACATTCCCTCAACTTGATACTGACATATGTGAAAGGAATGGTGCAGTATTGGTGGAGATGAGAATTTGGCTTTAACTTTTTGTAAGATACCAAGAAAACACTTATGAAATAGTACACAGCATACCATTTTAAGAGGAATTCAAAGTTTATTTGATGAAAATCGGGTTTGGCATGACTGAAACATCCAAACACGTTTACAGTGCGAGGCTCGGCGGCGGCCGAGCCGCGGCTGAGCCCAGCCCCGCTTCAGTGTAAACGCGCAAAAGGCCAAATGCGAGGCCAAAATTGGCCTCGCATTTGGCCTCGCTCTAGAGGTGGTCTCGGCCGCGGCTCGGCCGCGGCCGAGCCCGGCCTCTTCTTGGTGTAAACGCAAACTGGGCCAAATGCGCGGCCAATTTTAGTCTGACTTCCAAACCCTCTGCCCGTACTATTTCGCTATTCACGATATTAACACCCTCAACGTGGAAATATTTGTCCTGCAAAGGATTTTTCCTTCGGCAAAGGCCTTTGCCCGAACGGCGACTTCGTCGCCACGGAATCCAGTTGGCAAAGGGTCTGAAAACCAGGCTATGCCAAATTGCGTTTGTTTACAAGCAGAGCGCCACTACGATAAAATATTGAAAGGTTTGAATCAAAAGCGCGGCCGAGCCCAGCAGTGTAAACGGACAAAATTGCGAGGCTCGGCCGCGCAATTGAGGCCGGGCTCGGCCGTAGCCTTTAAACAAGGCGACTCGCTCTGCGTGCCCCAGTATAGCGCGTTTACCCCACAAACCTGTTGGCCGGCGAGTGGAGCGAGCCGCCTTTATCCACTCGTTCAGGGATGTGTACTTTTGTCGTTGTTGTTGCTTTATAATCTTTGACAAATTTGCGTACAAATTTGACGCAGAAAATACACACGGCACCAAGGCAAGCCTCGTTAATATTAAGTAACTATGTAGAATAAGAATAGTTACTTAATATTAACGAGGCTTGCCTTGGTGTGTGTATTTTCTGCGTCAAATTTGTACGCAAATTTGTCAAAGAATATAAAGCAACAACAACGACAAAAGTACACATCCCTGAACGAGTGGATAAAGGCGGCTCGCTCCACTCGCCGGCCAACAGGTTTGTGGGGGTAAACGCGCTATACGGGGGCACGCAGAGCGAGTCGCCTTGTTTAAAGGCTAGCTCGGCCGCGGCTCGGCCCCGCACTGTAAACGGGGTCTAAGCCCTGGAAAAATAGCCATCTTCTGAGACTGTGCCTTCAATAAGAAGTTATTTCACCTATGATTGTACTCTCTAACCATAATTCGTCGAACACCAATGGGCTCACCTATCTCCCCAGTGGTATGCAACACAATCTCGTACAATATTGATATCGATTTTAACGTGATTTGATTTTTGCTAACATGTTACAAGTCAGTGATCCGGAAATTTCCTCGACGTACAAACAATAAAGGTAGTAATATCGCTCATTCACCCATCATGGGTAAATGCTCGCCAGCAAGACAGAGCTGAAGAAGTGACTCGAACGAGTCGCGAAACTGTTCTTTGTGTGATGAGCACATGTACAAGTCCAGTCAAGCAGATTTGATTACACACTTTTAACAAATTATATACTTTGATCATGAAAGAAAGATATTATTCAGAGGGGTGAAGGTTCAGGTGCGAGTTTCTTCACTTTGTCTCCCTCTACAAATCCAATTTGTACATACACGAATCTTCGCTATGAAAGACTAAACGGGGGTACATTATGTGACGGTGTGAGATCCTCGGCGAGAGAGCGAAGCGACCGAGCGGGGGAGGGTGTGGGAGGGGGATACCCCCTCCCACGGTAGGGACTTTTCGTAAAAACAAGAGTGTAAAAGTCGCGTTTATAGAGCATTTTGGATCAAATTTCTAGGGAATTAAACATAGTAAAAAAAAAATCGCTATGAAGGAGTATACGAGGGTACATTATGTGACGGTGTGAGATCCTCAGCGAGGGAGGGTGTGGGAGGGGTATACCCTCTCCCACGGTAGGGACTTTTTGTAAAAACAAGTGTAAAAGTCGCATTTATAGAGCATTTTAAATCACATTTTTAGGGAATAAAACATAATAAAAAATCACTGCGATAGATTTTCGTTAATATGAATGGGCGAGGTTGTGGAAAAAAAAATGTCAAGCTTTGCTTCGATGCAAATTGCGTGACATAGCTATGATTGTGTTTCATTCACATGACTAGAAGCTACTTGACAGCCACGGGGTTTTACACACAGCGCAATGACAAAATTAACTAGGAAATCCAGTAAGGATAAAGAAAATATAAAAGGAATTCCACAAAGATTCATATTTCATGAAAATTACACATTCCCTCAACTTGATACTGACATATGTGAAAGGAATGGTGCAGTATTGGTGGAGATGAGAATTTGGCTTTAACTTTTTGTAAGATACCAAGAAAACACTTATGAAATAGTACACAGCATACCATTTTAAGAGGAATTCAAAGTTTATTTGATGAAAATCGGGTTTGGCATGACTGAAACATCCAAACACGTTTACAGTGCGAGGCTCGGCGGCGGCCGAGCCGCGGCTGAGCCCAGCCCCGCTTCAGTGTAAACGCGCAAAAGGCCAAATGCGAGGCCAAAATTGGCCTCGCATTTGGCCTCGCTCTAGAGGTGGTCTCGGCCGCGGCTCGGCCGCGGCCGAGCCCGGCCTCTTCTTGGTGTAAACGCAAACTGGGCCAAATGCGCGGCCAATTTTAGTCTGACTTCCAAACCCTCTGCCCGTACTATTTCGCTATTCACGATATTAACACCCTCAACGTGGAAATATTTGTCCTGCAAAGGATTTTTCCTTCGGCAAAGGCCTTTGCCCGAACGGCGACTTCGTCGCCACGGAATCCAGTTGGCAAAGGGTCTGAAAACCAGGCTATGCCAAATTGCGTTTGTTTACAAGCAGAGCGCCACTACGATAAAATATTGAAAGGTTTGAATCAAAAGCGCGGCCGAGCCCAGCAGTGTAAACGGACAAAATTGCGAGGCTCGGCCGCGCAATTGAGGCCGGGCTCGGCCGTAGCCTTTAAACAAGGCGACTCGCTCTGCGTGCCCCAGTATAGCGCGTTTACCCCACAAACCTGTTGGCCGGCGAGTGGAGCGAGCCGCCTTTATCCACTCGTTCAGGGATGTGTACTTTTGTCGTTGTTGTTGCTTTATAATCTTTGACAAATTTGCGTACAAATTTGACGCAGAAAATACACACGGCACCAAGGCAAGCCTCGTTAATATTAAGTAACTATGTAGAATAAGAATAGTTACTTAATATTAACGAGGCTTGCCTTGGTGTGTGTATTTTCTGCGTCAAATTTGTACGCAAATTTGTCAAAGAATATAAAGCAACAACAACGACAAAAGTACACATCCCTGAACGAGTGGATAAAGGCGGCTCGCTCCACTCGCCGGCCAACAGGTTTGTGGGGGTAAACGCGCTATACGGGGGCACGCAGAGCGAGTCGCCTTGTTTAAAGGCTAGCTCGGCCGCGGCTCGGCCCCGCACTGTAAACGGGGTCTAAGCCCTGGAAAAATAGCCATCTTCTGAGACTGTGCCTTCAATAAGAAGTTATTTCACCTATGATTGTACTCTCTAACCATAATTCGTCGAACACCAATGGGCTCACCTATCTCCCCAGTGGTATGCAACACAATCTCGTACAATATTGATATCGATTTTAACGTGATTTGATTTTTGCTAACATGTTACAAGTCAGTGATCCGGAAATTTCCTCGACGTACAAACAATAAAGGTAGTAATATCGCTCATTCACCCATCATGGGTAAATGCTCGCCAGCAAGACAGAGCTGAAGAAGTGACTCGAACGAGTCGCGAAACTGTTCTTTGTGTGATGAGCACATGTACAAGTCCAGTCAAGCAGATTTGATTACACACTTTTAACAAATTATATACTTTGATCATGAAAGAAAGATATTATTCAGAGGGGTGAAGGTTCAGGTGCGAGTTTCTTCACTTTGTCTCCCTCTACAAATCCAATTTGTAGAGGGAGACAAAGTGAAGAAACT
This sequence comes from Diadema setosum, assembly GCF_964275005.1. Classification (NCBI taxonomy): domain Eukaryota; kingdom Metazoa; phylum Echinodermata; class Echinoidea; order Diadematoida; family Diadematidae; genus Diadema; species Diadema setosum. The sequence goes on from NC_092690.1 coordinate 12,978,484, forward strand.
CGCACCTGTACTTTGATCATCTTGAAGAACAGATTTTTTCACATGCCCCGATCCCCCGAGGATATGGTGGAGGTATACTGACGACACTTTGGTCACCATGGATCGAGATCACATTGATGATAAATTCACAAGTATATATTAGGGAGTTTTAGGTTTGCGGCGCGGACGTTTGAGACGACGACTGCGTTGGACGTTCTCCTCTCTCCCTGTGTCGTGTTGAGAAGTAGCTTTAGATTACGCGGAGACGCGACCTACAAAAAATAAAATGGCGCCCCCATACGATCGGTGCACGAAGCACTTCTTTACGATGTGAATTGAGCGGACGTAAAAATAGCTCAGAACGCGGAGTGAAAACACAGACGACGCGAGCTATAAATAGATCGACTTTGAAACCCGATTTTGCGCATGGTCAGAACATGGATTTCTTTTTTTTTTTCCTTCTGAACGTCCCCGTCGCGAAAATCTAATGCTCCCTATTAAATAGCATAGAACATACAGTTCGCCGTTGACACGGTGGCATTTCATGAAGCATTTTGTCCGACAACTTTGTCGGACAAATTTTTGTCAGCCAATCAGATGCAAGGATTTCTATAACTTTGAACAGTTTGTCAGACGAAATATCTGACAAAACGCTTCATGAAATGCCCCCCCCCCCCGTCACTGTACAGGAAAGGAAACCTATACACATACTGATTCTCACTTGAACTTTGAATAAGATCACCACCTCAAACACAATGTGGGAGTTGCCACCTCACCATTGCTCACAGTATTTGAGAGTTCAGAATGTTACTCCAGACAGCGACGCACTACAAAGTGAATTCTAACAAATTGATCAGGTGCTTACGTCATGCATGTAGATACCCATGCGCCATGGATATGACAAAGAACAAAGGACAGAATAAGTAGAATCGGGAAGATGATCCCTCAAGAGGACATGCAAAAACCAACAATGTCCAAGGAGGTTTTATACCTGGAGTTCCAACTGGCTGTAATTATTCACACAGTTGTCAGATTTCTATTGATGTATAAAGGAATTCCACAGGTGCACTTGTGCCTTTGATGATTGATGTTCGACGCCGTCGTCTTGCTGAGCAATCTGGAGATTCATTTTCAACGTTATCATAATGTTGGCCATATTTTGCTTATCTATTTATTAAATGAAATGAAATTTCACTTAATGATAAAAACTTGTAAAACATCCCGTCCAGAAATTTAAGTACCATCCTGGAAAGCTGGTTTTATCACTTTTCCGCTTAATTTCCACAAATGAAACTTATATGGAATAATCTTCAAGCATAATTCTTTATTGATATATATATATATATATATATATATATCAGATTAGTGCCCGGGTATGCCCAGTCGAGTAATTTTCATCTTTTTTCGGCATTTTTTGCTCAATTTCTACTCGCGCATCCTCGTGTCTGTACCACGTACCTTTTATAAGAAGGGATAGCGAAAAGTAATAACCATCACAAAGACATATCCTTTGAAAGTGGCTGGTGATTATGCATATTTGAGACACGAGTCAATTGTCTTTCTATCTGCGCGGCAGATCCTGTTTGGCACAATGTCATGTCATGCTTCAAATATTTTTGAGCGGCGGCTTCGAACATCTGGCAAAGGAAATAAGACAGTTGTGACTCCCCTCTCATGTACCTCCTTGCAAGACCCAAACATCCGAGACCCCGCTTACAGTGCGAGGCTCGGCCGCGGCCGAGCCCAGCCCTGCTTCAGTGTAAACGCGCAAAAGGCTAAATGCGAGGCCAAAATTCGCCTCGCATTTGGCCTCGCTCTGGAGGTGGTCTCGGCGGCCGCGGCCGAGCCCACCCCTTTCTAAGACCCCGTTTACAGTGCGAGGCTCGGCCGCGGCTCGGCCGCGGCCGAGTCCAGCCCCGCTTCAGTGTAAACGCGCAAAAGGCCAAATGCGAGGCCAAAATTGGCCTCGCATTTGGCCTCGCTCTGGAGGTGGTCTCGGCCGCGGCCGAGCCGCGGCCGAGCCCGGCCTTTTCTTGGTGTAAACGCAAACTGGGCCAAATGCGCGGCCAATTGCGCGGCCAGTTTTAGTCTGGCTTCCAAACCCTCTGCCTGTATCTTTCGCTGTACAGGATATTAACCCACTCAACGTCGAAAACTAGTATAGTTTAAGTAGGTTTTGTCCTGCAAAGGATTTTTTCCTTCGGCAAAGGCCTTTGCCCGAACGGCGACTTCGTCGCCACGGAATTCAGTCGGCAAAGGGTCTGAAAACCAGACAATACCAAATTGCGTTAGTTTACAAGCAGAGCGCCACTACGACCAAATAATGAAAGGTTTGAATCGAAAGCGCGGCCGAGCCCAGCAGTGTAAACGGACAAAATTGCGAGGCTCGGCCGCGCAATTGACCCCGTTTACAGTGCGGGGCCGGGCTCGGCCGCGGCTCGGCCGCGGCCGAGTCCGGCCTCAATTGCGCGGCCGAGCCTCGCAATTTTGTCCGTTTACACTGCTGGGCTCGGCCGCGCTTTTGATTCAAACCTTTCAATATTTTGTCGTAGTGGCGCTCTGCTTGTAAACAAATGCAATTTGGTATTGTCTGGTTTTCAGACCCTTTGCCAAATGAATTCCGTGGCGACGAAGTCGCCGTTCGGGCAAAGGCCTTTGCCGAAGGAAAGAATCCTTTGCAGGACAAAACCACCTTAAACTATACTGGTTTTCGACGTTGAGGGGGTTAATATCCTGAATAGCGAAAGATACAAGCGGAGGGTTTGGAAGCCAGACTAAAATTGGCCGCGCAATTGGCCGCGCATTTGGCCCAGTTTGCGTTTACACTGAGAAAAGGCCGGGCTCGGCCGCGGCTCGGCCGCGGCCGAGACCACCTCCAGAGCGAGGCCAAATGCGAGGCCAATTTTGGCCTCGCATTTGGCCTTTTGCGCGTTTACACTGAAGCGAGGCTGGACTCGGCCGCGGCCGAGCCGCGGCCGAGCCTCGCACTGTAAACGGGGTCACTGAGGCCGGTTTCGGCCGCGGCCGAGCCGCGGCCGAGCCCGGCCTCGCACTGTAAACGGGGTCTCAGTGTAAACGCAAACTGGGCCAAATGCGCGGCCAGTTTTAGTCTGGCTTCCAAACCCTCTGCCTGTACTATTTCGCTATATATTAACCCCTAAACGTCGAAAACTAGTGTAGTTTAAGGTGGTTTTGTCCTGCAAACAATTTTTTACTTCGGCAAAGGCCTTTGCCCGAACGGCGACTTCGTCGCCACGGAATCCAGTTGGCAAAGGGTCTGAAAACCAGGCTATACCAAATTGCGTTTGTTTGGAGTGGACGAGACACGGGGTTGCTGGTTGTTTGGTTGTTGGTCTCTCGTTGTTTTTCCATTTTTGTGGCTAAATGGATTCATGACTGTGGATAGAATCATTCAGAGGTAAGCAATCATTCTGGGCTTCATTTGCATCCCATTTTGCACAACTAACGATTCTAGTATAGACCTATTAGAGTTAGCATAGATTTACACATAGATTTTGAATCTCCCGCCCTTTTTATTGAGTAGCGCCAATATGGCCGCCGCAAACCCCCCGGATCCATTTATGGATTCGGAAGTGGGTACTGCGACACCTGATGACGAATTTCAAACTGTTGTGTCTGATAGACAAGTCCGTCGAAAAAAGAGGAAAATACGCGAAGGAAGTGTTGATGTTGAGGACCTTGCGACAAGAGTAGACTCCTCTTCGGAGGATGACCATCATGATAGATCTATGAATGGTAATGAAAAGTTTGGTACCCCCCGATCTAAACCACCTGATCTGAGATTGTACATATGTCCAATAGACAAGAAAAGGTCCCTAAAAAACACAAGCTTGGCTACGGTAGCCAAAGCCATCCATACTTGCTGTGGATCCCCACCAGAGTTTGTTAAGTCTACGCGAAATGGCATTATGGTGAAATGTAGAAACGAGAAACAGTACAGAAAACTGATGGAACTTCAATCTATTGGTACAATGCCAGTAAAGGTGCAAGATCAGATGTACACCATTAAAGGAGTAATATCTGGGATCCCCACGGAAATGTCTGAGACAGAAATTCAGATGGAATTGAAAAAGCAAAAGGTGTCTCATGTGAAAAGAATAATGAGAAAGGAACAAAAGAAAAATCAAAACAACTCAGGAAACGAGCAAATGAAGCTCACCCCGACACGCAGTGTCATACTATTTTTTGAAGCAACCACATTACCCCAAGACATTGATTTGTACTTCCAGAAATTCCAGGTCAAACAATACATACCCCCTGTACTCAGGTGCTTCCATTGTCAAAGGTTTGGGCATGCAGTTGCAAATTGTAAGGCAAAACAAAGATGTGTGAGATGCGGCGACCCGCATACCTTTGAGGAATGTCCACAGAAAGACACTCCAAAATGCATTAATTGCGGAGAAAACCACTCGGCTGCATACAGCGGATGCCGAGAGGTGAAAAAGGCTAAAGAGATACAAAAATTGAAAGTAATGAACAACTTAACCTACGCACAGGCCACTCGCAAATGGCAAGAACATGAGCAAAGGCCGAATGTTGCAGTAGAGACACAACCCATACCTCAGCCTGCAGTGAAAGAAACTAAAGAGAGCACTGAAGAAATGAAGCATGGTACCCCTCGGGCAAGCCAACCCGTGAGTCATACCCCACATTCAGCTGAAGTGAACAACCCCCCATCAAAAGCTACACGGTCCTTTTCGTTGATTCCCAACCAAAGCAAAAACCAAGCTCAGCCCCAGCAAAACATGCAAAAGCTACCCCAAGAAAGAGAGGGACCGGCCAAAAAGAGGTTAGGTGTAAACTTTGTAGCTCAGGCTACAGACAATGAGCTGATCAACTTCATCGTTATTTTGATCATGAATCTCATGAAAGATAAATCAGAGGATGAAATTCGCCTCCTGATAAATGCAGCAGCCGGTAAACTTCTTGGACAAGACAGCTATGATGTTGGGGAAACTTGCTAGTTTATATATGTCGGTCTTCCTCGTTCTCCAATGGAATGCTCAGGGAATGAGTGGACACGGACAAGAATTGATACAATTTTTAAGTACAAATAAATCTGATATTGTACATTTGATATGTGTACAGGAGACATGGTTTAACAGTGATAATGTTTTGCAGATTCCAAATTATACTTGTTTGTTTAAAAATAGAACAACACAAAGTAGAGGAGGGTGTTGTTTCTATGTACATGACTCTGTATATTATGATTATAAAGGCGGCGAGTCTGAAATTGAATTGCAAGTGATTGATATTTTTTGGGGTAAGTTTTTCCTCACAGTAGTTAATTATTATAACCCTTGTAGAGAGATACGCTGTGAGGCTGTAGATTTATTTATAAGTAAAGCTAAAGATCCTGCAAAATTATTGATTGTAGGTGATTTTAATTCTCATAACCCCCTTTGGGGTAGTGATAAACTGGATAGAAATGGTAAATTGATTGAGGAATTTGTTTTACAAAATGATCTAGTCATATTAAATGACGGATCTGGCACGAGACTTGACCCCCATTCAGGAAAAATATCTTGTTTGGATCTGTCTCTGATTTCATCTCAGTTAGCAAGTAAGTGCACTTGGAATGTTAAGCCAGACAAACTAGGCAGCGATCATTTTCCTGTTTGTATTGAGTTGTGTGTGGGAGGAAAGTCTCTCCTTCGAGAAATGAGTAATGAAAGCAATGGTTGGAATCTAAAAAATATGGATTGGCAAAAATTTGCTCAATTGTGTGAGAATGTTATGAATATAGATAATATTAACGTGGATACTAAAATGTTTTATGAGAGGTTTATGTCACACATAACAGAGGTACTCGAAGATACAGTTGGAGGTAAAAGAAGAAAAAATAAACACCAAAAGTCACAGCCTTGGTGGACAAAAGAATGTTCTCTGAAAATTAAAGAAAGGAATAGATTGAAAAATAGACTCTCTAGGTGTTGGTCTGAGGAAAATTTGTACAGGTACAAAAAGAAGAAAGCAGAAACGCAGCGAACAATAAGGCAGGCAAGAGCCAGATTTTGGCAAGCCTTTTGTGCAAGTCTGAATCGATCCACGTCTGTTTCGGCGTTGTGGAAATTCATTAAGAGTATGAACGGTATTCCTCGGAATAAAACCCATAGCATGTCTGTGTTATATGTAGGTGAACGTATTATTGTTGATGATAAAGACAAAGCAAATGAATTTGTAAGATATTTGAAGCATACAGGGAAAGGAAATACAGAAAGTAAAATTTATAAAGAGATCGAGGAAGAATTTGATGTGATCCAGGTTCAGGAGAAGGAAGGCTTGCAACTGGCCTTAAACGAGCCTTTTGTGATGAGTGAATTGGAAAGAGTTCTGCAAGATAAAAAGGCTTCAGCACCGGGAGAAGATAAGATAGGATATGAAGTGTATAAACATTTACCAGAGTCAAAAAAGGAGATATTATTGAAATTGTACAACCAAATATGGGATACTGGAGATATTCCAGAAGCATGCAAACACTCGATTTTGATTCCTCTCCTCAAGCAGGGTAAGGACCCACACCATTTGTGCTCTTACCGCCCAATAGCGTTGACATCATGTTTCATGAAAATAATGGAAACGCTGGTGAAAAACAGATTGCAATATTTTATAGAAAAACACGATCTGCTCGCAAATTTTCAACATGGCTTTAGAAAAGGCCGTTGCACTCTTGATAATATCGTACATTTGGAAAATGAAATAATGAAGAATTTAGAAACTGGTGTGAAGTCTCTAGCAGTGTTCATTGACCTGGAGAAGGCGTATGATACACTCTGGACAAAAGGACTCATAGTAAAACTCAGTCATTTGGGTTTAGAAGGAAATATTTTACAGTTTATAAAGAACTTTCTATTATATCGCACTTGCCAGGTCAAAATAGGAAACGAGAAATCTGATATTTTCCATATGGAAAACGGGCTCCCACAGGGCAGTATTTTGAGCCCTATATTGTTTAATCTAATGATTTCTGATGTACCTGTAAGCAGAACGAATAATGTTTATAATTTGTTATATGCAGATGATTGCGTTATCTGGACATCAGGAAATGATATTAGAGAAATGACTGTTCAAATTCAAACATACTTAGACGTTTTGAATGAATGGTTCACTTCACGGGGACTGAAAATATCACCGTTGAAGACCACTTCTGTTCTTTTCTCTCGTGGAAACAAAGATGAGCGCGTTCGTCTATTGTTGGAGAAAAATGAGCTGAAATTTGCTCCTCAGTATAGATATTTAGGAGTGATATTCGATAGGAGGATGACTTGGAGACCACACTTGCAAGACGTAGTTCTGCGATGTAAGAAGAGGTTGAATATATTGAAAGTTTTAGCTCATACAAATTTTTGTCAAAGCATACAAGAATTGTTAGGCGTATACAGATCTTTAATACGCTCCATAATAGATTATGCTTGTGAGGCTTATGATTCTGCTACTATGAGTGTCAAGAATGTTTTAAACTCCATACAATATCAGGCTTTAACTATTTGTGCAAACGCAAAAAAAGGGACAGCCCTAAGAACCCTCCAAGTGGAATTCGGAGAAATGCCCCTAGAGTTACGTCGAGAGATGCTCTCGGCTAGACTGAAAGCACGTATTGAGAATACTCCCAATCATCCTATGAAAGAAGGGCTTAAGAATTGTTGGCAATTTGAATTTTGTAAAAACACTGCTTCAAAAGAACCTTTCGGACAAAGGAGTCAAAACTCATTTGAATTTTTAGATCCACTTCATGTTGAATTGTGTGTAAAACCTCCCAACGTGCCTTTCTGGATGTGGAAGCCTCCGTGTGTATCGACACAATTAAAAGAGTGTGTGTCAAAGACTGACAACACAGCCTTCCAAAAACAGGCCTCCTTGGAAGTGATGTATACCAAATGGCAAAATTATTTACATGTATATACAGATGGCTCCAAATCACTTGAAGGCAAGGTAGCCTCTTCATTTTATGTGCCAGTGTATAACTATGTTCAGAGTAAAAGAATGCAGAACCAAACATCTGTTTATAGAGCCGAATTGGCGGCTATCACGTTAGCTTTGTATTGGATTGATCAACTACCACCACTTCAAACAGGAGTAGTTATTTTTAGTGACTCACTCAGTGCCCTTGAAGCCATTCGATCTCAAAGAGAAGAAAGTTTTGTTACAGAAATTCTAAGTTTCTGTACTAATCTATACTTTAAGGGAATATTAGTGTGTTTGGAATGGATTCCTGCACACTGTGGAATAACAGGAAATGAAGTGGCAGATAAAGCAGCAAAAAAGGCTTTACAAAATGTTTCCATACAAGTGAATAACAAGTTGAATAAATATGAATTTAATAAAAAACTGAAAAGGTGTTATATGACAAAATGGCAAATTAAATGGGAGGAGACAAACTCCCCCCTGAAATATGTTCAACGAAAGGTTTCTCAGACCTATTTATGCACTTTGAATGACAGAAGAGCTGAGACAATCCTACATCACCTCAGGATGGGGAACTTAGGTTTAAATGACAATTTGTTTCAAATAAACCAACATGTGTCGGGTATGTGTGAATATTGTAACGTCCCAGAAACAGTTGATCATTTTCTTATGTTCTGCCCCAGATATATTATACCCAGAGCTATGATGTTAGTTGAAACAAAAATTCATGAGAACAGCATTCAAAGCTTACTAATTTCAACTAACCCAGTATACCAAAAAGCTCTTGTGTTATATGTTAAAAGATCACAACGAGTTTTCTGATAGATAAACTTTCATGCATAATATGAGTGTACATAGTTTACACTAACTCTGCCTCGAGGTACCCTGAAGAGGCTTTTCATGTGCACCACAGCCCAGAGATTGCTTACTTTATTAAAGAATGTATATGTGATTATTATATATATTTGTAATTTATTAATATTGCTTGCTTGTTTTGTTTGGCTCTGTATCGGACCAATTGAGGTTCCTGTGCTGGTAAGCATCGGACTCTACTGCCTGCATATCGGAGGGGCCTAGGCCGTTTTAACGGCTGAGAAGTCTGCTCGAGACAATGAGCCGGATTGGCCAGAAGATATGATATTCTAAGCAGGCAAATAGACGTACCGACAGCTGACCAAGGATACTCATTACAATATTCTTTTTTGGAAAAAAAAAATGATAAAAGGAAAAGAAATCTATAGATAAGTGTTTGGCGTAAATATTCTAAAGAGAATGGAAAACGCCACTAAACACAAAACAACAACAACAACATGTTTACAAGCAGAGCGCCACTACGACAAAATATTGAAAGGTTTGAATTAAAAGCGCGGCCGAGCCCAGCAGTGTAAACGGACAAAATTGCGAGGCTCGGCCGCGCAATTGAGGCCGGGCTGTAAACGGGGTCCGAGTTGTTCTTCCTTTCCTCTACACAGTATAGGGCCTATAACCTGTCGTCTGATAATGGGCATTCCAAGAAATGGAAAAGGCGATTAGTTTTACCTTCAAGCAGTCCCATAACACTGAAGAGCATTTTGGTACTCTCTGAACATGCTGAAAGAAAAAGAACACAAAGAACAAAGAGCATGAGGTATTATCTAAGAAAAGTGACTTGCGAAGATTGTTCGAATTGTTGTGTTGGGGAAACGGGCAGAGCCATCCATAACCGACTGAATGAACACAAACCATCATGTCCCATTCAGTTTCAGCTGAACACGCCCTCAACACAGGGCACAATATTGGATGGCACGATGCCACAATACCAATCACCTTGGACAGGAATTTCTGGCCAAGAAAAGTGGAATTGTCCATCTGGATTAACGGAATGAAACCAACACTCAGGATTCTGGCGTATTTAGGGGTATGCTTTATTACCGATCTTCGGTCCAGTGATCAGGAAGCAAGTAGCGGGTGCAAGAGAAACGGTGTAATCTGCTCATTTAGTCTGCGCCCCAGTAAATAAAAGGAGGGAACCGTGGGCGATTCAGATGAGGTTTGGATCTGATTTATTACCGTGGCCGAGACGACTACGGCAGGCCAATTGTACACAAACGTAGATTACTACATACACTGTATATAACACAACCAATACTGGCGTGACTTCTTCTTTCTTCCTCTGTTCTCTGACAGCTTAATCATTACTTTCCATTAGCAATCAATCTTATGTTTATACAACCTGAGAACTTGCCTCTGTTACAAACACTCTAAAAAAACTGAAACTAATCACTAAGTAAAACCACAACTGAACAGTTAGCATATCACCCATCACTGTGATAACAATCACTTTACTGTAGTTAATAACAAAACTCTATCGCTGTCAACAAACAATCGATAACCTTATGCATAAACACATTGATCATACAGACTATCAATGTCCAACAAAAATCTTGCCCATTTAACCTCTACATACAAGTATATCGACACACAAATGTAATTTGACTTGCTTTACGATTTTCACAAAAAACACAAAATCATCATATTCATGTAAACTACCGGTACACTGTATTTGCACCAAACTCCACTCAATTACCAACATCATATATTGTTCCTAGATTTTTGATAACAACTGAACACAAATCACATTTCACAACAATCTCACTATTGTGTACTGTATCCCAATATCTTCTCTTCCCCCATTAACTATGCTAACATGACACTAATAAAGCATAACAAAATTGAAAAAGCCCTATACTGTACATGTACATATCATAATCAGATACATAAACTATACATGGTCATCTGAATAAAACATGAAATTCCTCACTAAGTTGAGCACGTACAATGTATATGGTACTTATAAAAACATAACTGTATGTGGATTATAACATTAAACCAGTGCAGACCTGGAAAACACTCTTTTGTTTTCATGAATCGATCCTGCCCAATAATAGTGAATAAACAATCCAGACAACCACACTATGAAAAATACATACCGGTAAATATGTTTAAACTGTACATATGTGCCAATCTTATGGGAAAAATTAACACAACTGTGCTAATAGGGGGTATGGGCATGATAACATAGCAAATCTGTAATACTGTACTGGAAATATACAATGTATACAGTCATACGAGTCTAGTTTACCATGAACAGTAATCAGGTAACAGGGAAGGTTGTTACCATTTATCAACATTAGTATTAAAAAAAAAATATCAGTTGTAATATTCCATGCTTACAAAACAACATACCATTGTAGTCAGGCGCGGTGGAGCACCCCAATTATCTCGCAGAAATCCATCGGCAGCCGAGCCTCATTTGCATAAAGTAAACAACATGTACTCGCGTAGTTGAGAAAAAGTACACAACTTCTCAAGCTAATAACAATTTAAGGAAACCTATTTTCGGATTAAAATTGAGTTAGTTTGAATTTGAAAACATGTTCGAATATGCATATATAACATATTAAAGGATTTGACAATGATAAAATGTGAAATTTTAGCGAAAACCTGGCGAGCAAAATCACCAAAAATATGCCTCGAAAATCATCCTAAAATTCACGAAGTGTGATTGCGGAACCAAAGCGCCATTCGAACAAAGTACACCGAAATTTATTTATATGCTTGCATTTTAAATATCATACCGTAATATTCCCGGCCATGGTTGTGTCGAAAAAAAAAACCAGAAGGTGATGTCAAAAATGACACGAACGCAAAGCGTACAGTTCGGTCCCATGAATATATAATCGCGTCACTGTATAGCGTTGCATGTAACAGCACACCTGATAACGCATTGCTGCATGCAGCGTGCGCGGCAGCAGCTCAGCAGTCACCGTACCGCCGTGCGACACTCAGCAAAATTGACTGCGTCACATGCAAACCAACAATGAGCACGAAATCCTGAATCTCACTTACCACGCATGCCCAATATTACGGGAAAAGAAATGACGTCATTTTCAATTGTTTCGCTGACTGTAATTTTCTATTCCAAACCCTGTAGAAACAAGTTGATTTCTCAAAAAGTACAGGTGGAATCAAGCGAAAACTTTCACCATATATGGATTGAGGTCTGATGAACTTATGTTGCCAATTTCGGACACATTGGAGCCCGGCCATAGTCCAGTCGGAAAAAAAAACAGAGAGCATGTTTTGCGAGAGGTGATTTTCAAAACGCTTTAATATCTCAAGTTATAGTGCAGCAAATTTCATAATTTTTTCATCAAAAGGAAGGTTTTCAAAAACTTAGATAGTGTGGGAAGTTTGAGTTTATTAGCGGCACGCATAGCGGCACAAGGAGAAGGTAAAGATTTGACTTTTTCATGCACACAGTTTCGGGCAGCCGTGGATGCCCGTTGGAAATTCAAATAGAACGGGGCGATAATGAGATGCAAATTGGGGTGCTCCACCGCGCCTGTAGTAATAAATGTGTACGACTGTACTATGTACCGGAAAAGGCGAACAGACAAATACAAAAGTGTACTGTCTTTTAAAAAATTATACATACCAGTACATTCCACTCCTATGAGATATTTGTATGTACTTGCACAGACTGCAAAACAAAATTATTATCAGATAGTGTGTGATTCAAAATGGAACTCTGGTGAGATAATGAACATTAAAATAACTAGAAGGCTTGTGCACTGCCATACACAGTCAACCGTAAGTTATGTTGACATCAACCCTGACAAAAATCGTACATGTCCAGTCTATCTACATATCTGGTTAAAGGGTGTGTACAGTTCTGGTCGAGGTGAAGATTTAGCTTTTAACGTTTTGTGAGATATTCAGAAACCACTCTATGAAATGTCAAAGAGCATGCAGTTCTAAGGGGTATCAAGAGTTTATTCGATGAAAATCGGTTTTGAAATGGCTGAGATATCCAAAAACAAGGTGAAACAAAGAGATACTAATAAAGTTGGGGCATATCGCCTTTTATTATTAGCACTTTTTTGGGTATCTCAGCCATTAGAAAACCAATTTTCATCAAATAAATATTGAATCCTTCTTAAAATTACATGCTTTTTCATATTTCATAAGAGGCTTTTCATTATCTCACTTAGGAATGTTCAAAACATGAATCCCTACCTCAACCAGCACTGTACAGTCCCTTTAAATACTGGTATAAAATGAAATACAATGTAGGACATAGCTGCCATATTAGGAACAGTAAAAACAAAAAGGGCACCATATTGCTACCCGATAGCCAAAATGGTAATACACACTACAAAAACACACATCGCATCCTTAATCCAAAGGCCAAAAACATTTACTTGAAAAAGATTCAGATCTAAAAAAAATCACAACAAAAACTGTAAGAAAAAAAAAACGGATTCACAAAATTATCAAAACATCAAATGATACCCAAAGAATTTCACAAGACGTAAAATAAACTATCGCAATGACAAAAAGGTGGGTATACAAACTACAATACATACAGCTGATGCATGTGGAAAAATGTGAATTACATCAACACGCACATAACACTGTGCACCTATATACACACTACAAACATGGGTACAGAATACAACTTAAATGACCAATTAACCTGGAGGAGATAGGGGCATGGGAGGACCATGGGTTATCGCTGATGGGCGGGAGAAGTCAGGGGGTGCTGAGGGATGGGGAATCCGGAGCACGCAGGGGAGTAGGACATCCATGATGCCTACATCCGCGAAGCCATGGGTAGGAGCTTGGGGATCATCAGATGAGTGTTCGGTGGGGACCATCTGGTAGAATGCACGCGAAACTCCATCATCAGGAGAGGTGGAGGGATCTCCTTTGGACCACAAACAGGACAGGCACGGGCCGTTGTGCCATGGTGGAGCCTTCCAGGTTGGGTGTGTGTCACGATCGGCGATGCCAATGTCATCCATAGGGGGCGGAGGCGAACAGCATTGTTGTAGGCAGGAAAACCCTCTGGGTGGATCTTAGGGACCACGCTGAAGACTATCATGAACTGGTGTTCACTGTCTGGCGGCGTGTACGAGGGAGAGGCATCAGCAGGAGTGAGGTAGTTGCCAGGAGGAGAACCTGTAGAAGATGGTATTGGCTGATGGGTGAATGTTGCGGTTGTCTCCTCCACACAGGTAGAACCATGGCTAGCACGATGTCGATCCATGCCAAATACACGCATGTCCATATGGGTTGACACCTTGGGTAGAGGGACATGGTCTGTGACAGGAAGAGCGTCCTCACCTGTCTGACTGGGAAGAAGCTTGGAGAAACCTTGAGGTAAGGTAGCTACCACAAACTGGTACTGTTCATTGAGACTTTGAGGATCATTGTAGGTATTACACCAATTGTCAATGGGCGTGTATTGACCTTGGTTGTTAGACTGAGAGTGTATGTGTGAATTCACTCGTGGTTGGTGTGAAGTGTCTGTGAATGTAATGTCAATGTCAGCGTGAGGGTTTGTATTGCCCATGAAAATGTTTGTGCTAGACTCAGTGAAGAGAGTAACAGAGCTAGGCTCAGTGAAGGGAAAAACAGAGCTGGGCTCAGCGGAGGGAGGATCAGAGCTGGGCTCAGTGGAGGGAGGACCAGAGCTGGGCTCAGTGGAGGGAGGAACAGAGCTGGGCTCAGTGAAGGGAGGACCAGAGCTAGGCTCAGTGAAGGGAGGAACAGTGCTGGGCTCAGGGAAGGGAGGAACAGAGCTGTGCTCAATGAAGGGAGGAACAGAGCAGGGCTCAGTGGAGGGAGGAACAGAGCTAGGCTCAGTGAAGGGAGGAACAGAGCAGGGCTCAGTGGAGGGAGGAACAGAGCTAGGCTCAGTGAAGGGAGGAACAGAGCTGGGCTCAGTGAAGGGAGGAACAGAGCTGGGCTCAGTGAAGGGAGGAACAGAGCTGTGCTCGATGAAGGGAGGAACAGAGCAGGGCTCAGTGGAGGGAGTAACAGAGCTTGGCTCAGTGGAAGGAATGGCCATATTGGGACTCTCAACATCACAGACTTCAATGCCAACCACACCTGCAGGATCAAAAGTCAATGAATCACTGTCAGAATTTGTCCCATATTTCTGTTCACACTTGAACCAATCGCCTTTGTCCACAGCAGTGATCTTACTCTGTCCATCATCATAATTCGGTAACACACACTCTATTACGTCATCTTCTGTATTCCACATCTCACATTCAAACCCCGGATCTTGCACTTTTGTCTCTTTCACCATTAAGCCCACACCAACACCTTCAGGCTGCATGTTGTGTGAATTACACTCTGCTTCAGCATCCTCTGTACTTTCCATCTTACACTCAAACTCATTGTAATCATGCGCATGTATCTCCTTCTCCATTACACTGCTTGTGCGTGATGAATGTTACGTGAATCATAGCCAGCGGATCGATCGCTGACACTATAAGTGTACATAGTATCGTCTCCAAACATAATCTGACCTTTCGAGGGACGAACAGCAATATCAGTTTGCTCCATGAAATCTGCACCTGCGAGCACATCGACACCGTCATTCATCACATGATCATCCACAACGAAACCGTTAAACATCAAGTCACACTCATAGTGGTATAATGTACACGAAACAATACCAACAATATCAAGCTCTGGAAGCTCACCTGAGTGACCAAGGGGTACATCAATGTAATCCTCATATCCAGACCCATCGACAAGGATTTCTAAACCAAGCATATCAGCTGCAGTTTCACTGATCAGACTACAGACAGAGCCACTTCGAACTTCAACCTGTATGACCTGATAATCCTTCCCTTGCCCTGTAGCAGGGAAGTGTGGAGGTTCACGTTTTGTCGCGTCTGACAACGCGGATTGCTGGCCAAGGCCAACCTGCTGGCCCGCGGGACACCCCCGCTTGGGTGCCTCAGCGGCCGGGGCTGCGCGTCGCTGCATCGACGGGGAGCCGGTGGACCCGGCCACGGCGGCGCATCGCTTTGTTGATGCAACGTACATATCACCACATGGGACTACACACTATAAATCGCCCAAATACTATATACGTCACCTGAATTATCACTGTAAATTACAACAGAACGCCTACTCCTGCGTATATCAGGCGAGATTCTCCTTTCTCTTGGACTAGGGTAGAGCAAATTAGTGGCGTTAAATTCGCATCCAGCTGCCACCACGCCAGTAAATAAAAGGAGGGAACCGTGGGCGATTCAGATGGGGTTTGGATCTGATTTATTACCGTGGCCGAGACGACTACGGCATGCCAATTGTACACAAACGTAGATTACTACATACACTGTATATAACACAACCAATACTGGCGCTGAGGTTGTCCGCAGGAGTGGACAAATCCTCGCTAACAAAAATTACTAAAGGTTGGCATACCTCGGAGTTATTTTGAAACCTATATACCTTTTCAGCGGGTCCAAGCATGTGGATTATACTTGCACTTAGATAGTCCGTATATTGTAAACGTGTGAAGAATTGACTAGTATTACTTATCAACGTAAAGGATGAAAAATTTGTACTTTTCAGTGATATTACCACACAAGTTCGACGAACTGGGGTTCCTATCTGCCTATAGTCCAGATTACACATAAATGAATTGCAAATGATTCTCAAAATAACCCAATTTCTATATCTTTAAATATAAAACAGTATGACCGCGTATCACAGTATAATATTATTACAATACTTAGGCCTAATTGGCAAAACTGAGGACAGGATGAAATGTCTGTACTTTGTTGCGGTCTTCACAATTTAGGGTGGATTTAAATCTATCAATCTGAGTCATCTGATCGACACAGAAATATTTCCATGATACGTATTCGTTTCTCAGGTGAGCCCTATAGCAAACAAACAAATAAATAAACGAACAAACAAAGTAGCCTTTCTTATTATATCGCCCAGTGCTCTCAATGAGTCACTCCCTTTCTTTTGATGAAGTTCTAATCGTGACCTCTCCAAAATAAAAACCCACTCAACCATTATTGCATACCCCAGAGCTACCAAGTCACACGCATTCTGCGTGAGACTCAAGCATTTAGGGGCCATCTCACGATCTCACGCATGGCACCCATTTTTCTCACGCATCGGGCGAAGTCTGCAACTTGGGCCTATAATAATGAGCATAGCTCAAAAGATTAAAGTGATAGTTGCAATTGGATGTATACTTCCCTTTTGTCTTTCAAAGTAAGTAAAAAATAGTCATAAGTATGCACTTGATAGCACCATTAAGAGCTAAAAATGAAAACCGTGAAAACCGTGGGAGGCCACAGGGGGAAAAACCCCTCCCACACCCTCACTCGCGCGCACATTCGCGCGCCAAGATGCCGAGTCATGAAAATCTCACTCATAAAAATGTTTTGAACTTGACATCCCTGATACCCTATGACTTCAGTTTTCGCACAGTGGGCATATGGGTTGAAAGGATAGGCCTACTCCTGGTTATGAGTGACCAGAGGGCCATTTCTTGCCTTTTTCAGTATTGATGGAAAACACGATAAGGGCTTCGTTTACGGAATTTTTGAGGTAACATGACAGCTATCGTTTATAGTTTAAAGGAAGCTCCTACTTGTACAGAACGACCAGTTAAAGGTCCAGTTTACCTTTGGGAGCAGTGATTTCAGAAATGTTCAAGATATCACATTTGATGCATATGTGTAGGTCTGTTGTATCACAAAACATCCTACCATATAAAATTTTTGCAATAAAGCCTAAAATATGGGGAGATATCAGCATGCTTCTCAATAAACCATAACTGTATACGGTTTAGTCTGGAAGCATTCTTATTATAACTATTGTTCACATTTTGTGTACTTAACAATACTTAACATCGATTATACGGATTCAAATTTTTACAGTGGTTGTTTCTATCCCTAACTCACATTTTAGATCTATTTCAAAGCACTAATGTTGGGTTTTTGTTTCATCTGCAAATGGTAAATTATGCCTTTAACCTTCAGAATGTCGTCCTGTGAGACCGGAAGCAGCTGTAGGCCGGTACTCCTCGTCACCGTGATCTTCGCTCGAACGGCTTTTCGGATGGGCGTTATCAAAAGTGTCGGAGTTTTCCTTTCTGGCATTCAGGCCTGTTTGGGCAAGTCTGCTACAGGTACCGGGGTGGCGCTGGGTGTATTTTCTGCCTGTATTTCCTGTTTAGGTAAAGCATGTCCTTAAAGGGGTATTCCAATCAGTGAAAATTGCTATTTTTACAGATATGAGCAATTAAGAGCAACAATTTGTAAACGCGATTTAAACGATCAACCTTTGATGGAAGTGAAGATGACATTATGACAGGTTCTGATACTCGGGGTACCAAATAGAAATCCGTCATTTTGTTGAATTACTTATCTATCTAATTTCTGGCGCTGTACCCTGGGTTTTAAAAAAGGGTGAAAATAATGCTAGTACTGCATGGTAGAAAACCATGTAACAATAAAATTAACAGTGGAGAGCAGCATCATAACATCAGCCCTCATCAGACGCAGCATGCAAGGCGATTTGTGTTTTCGAAAACAACGAAGTTGGCGAGCAGTTTTCCTGATTTTCAAGGGCGTAGCGGGAGATAGTGGTGGAAATGAGCTGCTTGGCGGAGGTCTGCGTTGTCAGAGTGCTTCTCTAGTTACCACCGCCAAGGGAGGAGGTTATGTTTTCATTACCATTTGTTTGTTTGTTTGTCCGTTTGCAAAATAACTCAAAAAGATGTGCACGGATTTTGATTAAACTTGCAGGAAAGGTTGAGAGTGACACAAGGAAGAGATGATTACATTTTAGTAGTGATCCGGAAATTTTTATGCATTTTATGAAGGATTTTATGAAGGATCCGCCAATGAACAAGGTTAAATTTGTCATTAGGATTATTATCACCGACTGCGAGATATTTTCTTCCGTGATGGTACGTGTACAGGAACACGAGGTAGCGCCATACAACGCGGTACCCCAGGGTACCACGTAGTGCATTATATAGTGCGCAGTTTCGCTGATTTTCACAAATCTGATCTCAAATATTTGATTTAAATATGTGTCACATTTGTGTTGCCATATAATTTCGGGTGCTGTTCGTTATTCCGAAGATTCGATATTCCGAAGGTTCGTTATTCCGAAGGTTCGTTAATCCGAAACACGCAAATTCCCTATACCTAGAGGTTCGTTAATCCGAACATTTGTGGCGTTATTCCGAAGGTTCTTTATTCCGAAGAAAATTTGTACATCCGAAAATGAAATTCGGAAAAACAAACCTTTCGGAATAAGGAATCTTCGGAATGAAGAGCCTTTGGAATAACGAACCTGCGGAATAACGAGCTGTAACCGTCTGACCATTATTCTAAAGTTATTCAGTCAGGAATAAACTCTGTTTTACACTTCAATAGCAATAAAAAAGGTCGATATTTGGTGTGGGTTTTTTTTAAATCAGTGGAAAATTGTTAGGTAATGGCATCATCAGCTCACTCATTTGCATAAAATTGTATTAACTGTTTAAAAAAAAAAACTGTATTGGAGAAAATTTGGAAGAAGAAAACTTCACATTCATAACTTCGCTAGTACCAAGGAGGTTTGAGTTGGAGTTCAAACTGGTTGTATTTTCCAAACAGAATCCACGCAGATTCCAAAAGAATTCCACATGTTCGATGCCGCCGTCTTGCTGAGCAATGTGAAGATTCATTTTGAACGTTAACATAATGTTGGCAATATTTTGCTTATTCATTTATTAAATGAAATGAAATCTCACTTAATGATAAGCATGTAAAACAAAGTCAATCCCGTCCAGAAATTTGTGCAAAAGTTTAAATTAGAGATGTATCACGTGAAAGTGATTAAAACTGTACCATCCTGAAAAGCCGTTTTTATCACTTTTCCACTTAATTTCCGCAAATAAAACTGATATGGAATAATCTTTAAATATAATTCTTTATTGATAGATATATCAGATTAGTGACCGGGCATGCACAGTCGAGTAGTTTTTATTTCTATTTCATCAATTTTTATTCGCGCATCCCCGTGTCTGGACTTTTATATCACATACCTTTGATAAGAAGGGATAGCAAAAAGTAATTACCATCACAAAGACATATCTTCCGTGTAGAAAGTGGCTGGTGATTATGCAATGAGACACAAGTCAAGTGTCTTCCTTATCTGCGCGGCAGATCCAGTTTGGCACATGCTTTAAATATTTTTGAGTGGCGGCATCGAACATCTCTAGCCAAGGAAATAAAATAAGACAGTTGACTCCATTCTCTTGAACCTCCGTCGCTACTACCTACCCGCCTCTTCAATGTGTTTATTCCCCAGCTCCTCTCCTCGGGTATTTCTACAGCTTAGTTTAATTCCTGCCTTCCTCATCACGCCGCATGATGCTCACTGGCGGACCGTTTCTATCTTCACTCGGGTTCATCTTGGCTAGCTTTGCCGTCGACTACGTGCAATTTGCCACTTTCACATTCATGAAATAAACTTTTTATTCTTCTAAGAAGTGTACACTCTTTCACATTTCATTATTGGTTTCTCATCTCGTACAGAGAAGTCGGAAACCCGAAGCCCCATCTCTACAAAAAGTATACTATCCCTTTAGTTTATTCTTGACATGACGTGCTGATTTCCACTGAAGAAGCATTATTCTTTTTGGGGGTCAATTGCGTATCTATTCATTTATTTAATTATTAGATATTTATTTGGGATGACTTTGTCAGCATGAGCTGTGTGTCACTAAGGAAATGAGACAAAACACAACAATGTAAACAAAAGATCCAATCAAACTAAGAATTAACATCATCTACCAATTCAGGACACCTGCAGTAACAGAAATGAAAATCAAAAGGATAACATTACAAGAGTGCAAACAAGGGATCCAATCAAACTAAGAATTATCATCATCATATGCCAATTCAGGTCACCTGCAGTAACAGAAATAAAAATCAAACGGATAAAGTTATCAACAGAATAAATGCCATATCTTCAGAGTTTTTGCAGACTGCAAAGAAAAAAGAGCAGCTCATCCTGGTATCATAATACATATTCGCAGGAATGCCGACATGCATGTGACACTTTTCTTTGATAGAGTACCTATACGCAATTTACCAAACACAATCATGATCTCAAACATACACCCATCCTCACATATACATCACACCCGTATACATGCCGGTGTGTTTACCCATGTGAGTGCATATAGTTAAGTACGGGAAGATTGCATGAAATTCACCACCATTATAAATAAGAAATATTTCCCTCGCATAAAGACAATAATCTTGAGTAATATGGAAATGAAATTTAATGTATCTGTATTTAGTGTATCTGTAGCATCTATCTATCTCTACTTCATTAAACATACTAGATTGAGCTAATTCATCATACACAACGTACCCATATGC
Organism: Diadema setosum; assembly: GCF_964275005.1. Lineage (NCBI taxonomy): Eukaryota > Metazoa > Echinodermata > Echinoidea > Diadematoida > Diadematidae > Diadema > Diadema setosum. Next base: position 12,999,645 of record NC_092690.1, read on the forward strand.
ATTAACGTTGCCATGTAATGCTCGCCGTTACTGAAATGATTGCCATTCATCTTCTGTATGAACTCCTCTTTCATCTTCATATATGTTCTCTACACATCTTAACTAACATTTATCTTAAACAGAATATGATGACAACAATACAACAAACAAACCATTGCAACTGATTGACAAATTGCCCTACATCGACGTAAATAAGCACTGAATTGATCAGTGTTTTAGTAGTAGCCATGATAAAAAAATCATGGGCGTACATACTCGAGCAGGATTTGAACCTACAACCTCCTGATCACCGGACAGGCGTCATCTCCACTAGACCACCGAGCTTTCGCCCGAAAGCAAGTGTTGGTTCTAATCCTTATAGCATGCAGCGGGTACTGCTTTGTTATTCAAATTCATGATTCTCTTCCGTCGAGATGTTTTCATTGCAACTGATTGACAAATTGCCCTACATCGACGTAAATAAGCACTGAATTGATCAGTGTTTTAGTAGTAGCCATGATAAAAAATCATGGGCGTACATACTCGAGCAGGATTTGAACCTACGACCTCCTGATCACCGGACAGGCGTCATCTCCACTAGACCACCGAGCTTTCGCCCGAAAGCAAGTGTTGGTTCTAATCCTTATAGCATGCAGCGGGTACTGCTTTGTTATTCAAATTCATGATTCTCTTCCGTCGAGATGTTTTCATTGCAACTGATTGACAAATTGCCCTACATCGACGTAAATAAGCACTGAATTGATCAGTGTTTTAGTAGTAGCCATGATAAAAAATCATGGGCGTACATACTCGAGCAGGATTTGTACCTACGACCTCCTGATCACCGGACAGGCGTCATCTCCACTAGACCACCGAGCTTTCGCCCGAAAGCAAGTGTTGGTTCTAATCCTTATAGCATGCAGCGGGTACTGCTTTGTTATTCAAATTCATGATTCTCTTCCGTCGAGATGTTTTCATTGCAACTGATTGACAAATTGCCCTACATCGACGTAAATAAGCACTGAATTGATCAGTGTTTTAGTAGTAGCCATGATAAAAAATAAATGATTTTTTATCATGGCTACTACTAAAACACTGATCAATTCAGTGCTTATTTACGTCGATGTAGGGCAATTTGTCAATCAGTTGCAATGAAAACATCTCGACGGAAGAGAATCATGAATTTGAAAAACAAACCATTATTATTCATTTATTCCATTTATTCATGAACATGGAATTCTAATTCAATGGCGGCATGGCGGTTGAACATAATAATAGAAGGATTTTGCCGGGAATGTCTGGCGGAAATCTGTACGATTAATGCAACGAGTGACTCGTTTTAATATGGCCGCTTTTGTGAAGTACTCGATTTACATGCACTGCCAGCAATAATTCTGCTCTATAATCCATTACCTCATACATTTGGTGTATCGTAAAATATCTATAAACGGGCAGATGAAGTTGGTAACTGTGTCGTTCTTTCAAAATTATCTTCTTGTCTATCACCTTTTTTTTTTCTAATATCGTACAGGCTTTGCGGCCGATAGGTTCGGTGGTTTCAACTCGTCCTATGCGATGGTCGTCGGTTTCGAGGTCTTGGTATCGTTCCTTGTCCTGTCCTCGCGATTTAAGTTGAAATTAAATAGGGTACCATGACGATATGCACAGCCGTTAGTAGATAAAATGAACATTTTGGGGTATGTATGTATTTCGCCCACCATGCCAAAATAGTAATATATTTACCACTGACTTTGCGAAACTTTCAGATTGACATAAATTCCTGCATTTTTGTGTTATATGCCATCTCAATTTACATTTGGCTAAAGCAAGTGTAAATGCTAAGATTAACTCGGTTTTACATCTGTAGTCAAGTTTCTATGTGCAACCAGCCATTATCCTATTGTACACAAAATATTCAAGCATCCGCTTCTTCGCTAAACAGCGTAGTTACAAAAGATAATATCACTACACAGCCAGGTATTTTTCTATTTGATATTTGTAATGATTTGCCATTTTTAGGTTCTTACGTTTAAGTCACATTGGAAATAAGCCATCATGTAAAAATCATAGACGATTATGAATGAATTCAGTCCAAGAATTAGTGTCATTATTGAAGATTAATAATCAATTGATTATTAATGAAGATTGATAATTAATTGAGACCCCCAACCATTTCAAGCTTAATCGCTTACGATGGTGGTCCCCTGCATTCATTTATCTCTGTTATTTACTGAAAAATACAGTATATAAATACTTTATATTTCACTGCACTTGCTATTCTTTGTCTTTGTGCTTTTGAAATTTGTATTCAATTTGTATCTGATTGAATGCGGAAATGAATCAAATCAAATTAAAAGATTCATAATCCACAATAGGATTTTTTAAATAATGCTGATGAAAATTAAGAAACTTTTTAATAGGTTCAAAACAAGTATGCATTATGTTTACAAAAAAAAAAAAATACACTAGGAATAGAATTTGAAAAACTATGATTAATGAATGATCCATGTAAGGTTCGGCACAAAGAAGTCACTTATATATGAAATATATATTTTGAATCTTAATCTGTTTCTGAAGGAAGTATACAAAAAAAAAATCATCGCTATTATAATAATCATGAAGATACAACAGGCTAAAAGAGGAAATATTCCTATTATAAAGTTGATGAAGTCAAAAAAAAATATATATACATATGAAATTTTCTTGAAAAAAAGTATTACAAACATCTTGAATGCAACGTAATAAACGCACGGTAATTCATTCTGAAAATGAAATACCACCAACAATCAAGGCAGTGCAAATTCATTTCATGATTTTTTTTTTCAAGGGATGGTAAAGTTCGGTTGAGATAGTGTTGGAGAGTCGCAACATCTTTTGATGATGACTTTTTGATAATGAGACAAATTTTATGAAATATAAAAGAGCATATAATTCAAAGAGCATTTCAAAGTTTATATGATGAAAATTGATTTTGAAATTCATGATATACCTTACAAAACAATAACAATCGCAATAAAAGGTTGTGCGCACCGCAGCTTTTATTAGGATCGCTTTGTTTTACTTTGTTGTTGGATATCTCAGCCATTTCAAAACCGATTTTCATCAAATAAACATTGAATTACACTTTTTGTGATTTCATAAAGTGGTTTTTAAATATCTCGCAAGAAGTTACATGCTGAATTCTCATCTCAATCGATACTACACCATTACTTTGATATCGGTACAAAACTGCAAAATGTGTAGCATACATAAGAATAATTCGTTTCAAGATTATTTGATGATGCCAAATAACAATATCATGTTTTCAAATCTAGCAACAAATAATAGATTAATAACTCAAGTTCATAATATGGAAAACAAAACTAGCTCAGGTTTTGATGATGAAAGAATTAAGGTAGAAAATTATGTAATTTCTTTGATATGTGAACCTTTATTAAGTATTCCTAAGATGTTTAAGCATTGGTACGCTCCCTTAGAAAATTCACATTGCTCCAGATATGCCCATTAAAAAAAAAAAAAAAAAAGATTTAAACAGTTATCGTACAATATCAATACAGTCTATATCAGACACTGCTTCACAAACCAACAAAAAGTCGCAAGAAAATGGTTTTTAGTTGAGGGCAGATTCTGAGAGACCAGACTCTAAGCTTTAGAGTGATGTATAACTCAATTCAAATGGACTCTCCTAACTTATCTAACTATCCTAAATAAGAAAACACCTAATCTGGAAAAGTGTTTACTGAGAAAAGAAGCTCTAAAATATAGGGTCTATTCGAGAGATTAAAGGAAACCAAAACCCAAAGAGCAATATGGATTAAGACCACTTAGTGAAAGCAGCAACATTAGTAGAACACAACAGTGAAAGTTTGAGGAAAATGGGACAATCGATGCAAAAGTAATTTGTAAAGTTTTGGCGTCGTAATCACTGGAAAAGGAGACTTCTAGAGTCCATGACGTCATGTGTGAACAACAATTTAAAGAAAATATATAGAGAATTCCACAAAAGTTCATTTTTCAAGAGAATTACACATTCCATCAACTTGATACTGTCATATGGAAAGGGTAGTAATTATTGTCAATGCTTTCTGAAAGCGGTTAGTGAAGTACTCTTTCATTACGCAAGAAAAGTGAAAGCACGTTGAATTTTCTTTATATTTTCTTTACATTGTTGTCCAAACATGATGTCATAAACTCAGGTAGTCTCCTTATCCAGCGGTTCCAACACCAAAACGTTAGAAATTCCTAACGTTTGCATCGGTTGTCCGATTTTCCTAAAACTGTCACTGATGTGTTCTGCTAATGTTGCTGCTTTCTCTCAATTAACATTTCTCTTTGGGTTTTGGTTTCCTTTAATCTTACCGAACCGTTCTACTTATGCAATGAATGGGGAAAAAACCACAGTGATATCCCTGCAGTAATGCAACAATGAAGAGATTATCAAATAAGGCTAGAATTCCTTATGCTCTATGAGCACATTCTCTTCGTGACTATTACCAACTTTCAAAGCAAAATATTTATCCTTTAAAAAGTTATTATAGTCAAAAGGGAAGAATTTAAAAAGGGTTTTTAAGAAATGAAAGATTGTCTTTAAGACATACCTGATCACACTAATCTACCACAAAAAAAAAAGTTGTAGAAAAACCGCCGAAAGCACACTTTCCCATTCATTTTATGATACCAAAATTAGAAATAAAGTAGAATAAGAATATCTCTTTCAGAAAATATGACAAGGTCGAGATTGACGTGGCTCTCCAGTTTCACCTTTTTAAGGCATCGCGTAAAATCAAGAGATGTGACTTTTTGTTGGTTTTGTGATGCACGATCACATATTTTCCAAAATATTAGATGTATTTAAACAGAGAAAAGAAAATGATGGCATTTTTATATAAATGTGACATACGAGTACGCCTTGGAATGGAAATAAAATAATCTGCATCATTTTATGCAATTAATTACTGTGTTTTGTTCTTGTTTTTTCCTGAATTTGAGCACTGTTCATCTTTTTTTAGCTACGATGATGATGATGATCATCATCATCATCATCTACAGTATTTATATAGTGCCAATGATGTAGAAACATTCGGATGTTTTGCAAGTCTATAAAAATAATTTGGTTTACTTCGTTCCATTGGGTGATCGCGTTCGCATCTGGTATAACCAACCGTTCGTGAATAACATGCCCTAACATACGAAAGGTCGGGTAAGGTCGAGTAAAATAACAATTTAATGGATAGTCCTTGACAAAAAGCTGATCGTTTAAAGCGAGTATATGTACCTCTGAAGTAGGAAGTGATGAGGTATCGGGTGAATGAATTAAAGCCAAAGACCAAAAAATGGAAAAACAAGTAAAAGAATATGAGATATTCTCATAACATAACTTTATGACTGAATAAAGCAATTAGGATGGAGAAAATGATGTAATAAATTGATTTAGATAAACATATACAAACTTAAATCATATCTACCTTTTGACTGTTGCCATGGTTTGTGTTAGTGAGAGTTCATTGTACAAATCAGGATGATAATAGATGTGAAGTCGTATATTTCTTTTTTTCAAATGGAAGTCTTGATATCGTACCCAGTTATGAAAATTAATTCAAACTATTTTTTTTTAACAGACAGGCGAAGAAACAAAGAATATACTGGCATATGACTTCCGAATTCACCTTAAGAATCTATGATCCATTCGATCTTTAGGGCGGTGAGTTTGCTCAGTTGGTAGCGCGTCTGCCTCACGATCACGCGGCCCGGGTTCGAACCCGAGTCTGGACTGAGCAATGTTGTGTGTAAACATACCGTCCCCTCTAGCAAGAGGCAAAAACACTCTGTCCCTCGGATAGGACATAAAATGGAGGTCCCGTGTATGAGAGAGTCACAGCTCATGCACGTAAAAGATCCCGCTTCATTCATTCATCGCAAAGAGCAGGGTGTCTAACCCGGTGAAGTGGTCCCACCCCACATATAAGTGGACCCCATGGAAGACCAGCTTAGTGTAGCTGAATATGGGCTATCCAGCCATCTTCACAGATGGAAAATGAACAACAACAACAATCTCAGAGTTTGTATTTCGTACAATGTACAAAACATAGAATACATGTATACACTATAAAGCAGAGAACATGCACTGCACCAATTCATCATGAGTTCCGCGGGTCTATACACTCAAAAGCATAATTTACCATCTGCAGGTGAAACAAAGACGCAGCTTTAGTGCTTCAAAATTCTTTTCATCAGGATAATCAATGTTTAAGTATTGTTAGATATACCAAATATGAACAATAGTTATAATAAAATGCTTTTGAGTAAACCGTCTACAGTTATGGTTTAATGACAAACACAATGATATCTCCCTATATTTTAGGACTTATTGCAAAATTTTTATATGATAGGATGCTTGGAAATACAACTAACCCCACCATATGCATCAAATGTGGTAACTCGGAAATGTTTTAAATCACTGATCCCACAGGCAAACTTTACCTTCAACAAACAAAATGATACATTTTGAAAAGGACTTCAGAAAGGAACTGACAAAGTTTCACCATCTGATCATAATTATTACTTTGAAGGGATTCTTTCACGTACCGGTATCTATAGATTCTGACCACACCTGAAAAGACTGGGACATTGTCAGTCAAATAACACTAGCATTCACGGTGATCTAATGGTATACTACAAGACAACCCAGTAGGGCCTATACTGCCTTCAAGGCCAAATCGTGGTTTTATGTAACCCCTCACTAATAAAGTCCATGGAGGTGAGATTAGCTAGTTGTCACCAGCAGTGACGAAATGAGTAGAGACAGACAACAATACGTTGTAACAAGTTTGAACAGATAAAACAAGGACCAGATTGTTGTATAAATCCATGAATCGTACCAGGGAAATGGGATATATCCACCCCCTGTTCGTACTTTCCTAACCTTCGTCACACATATCTGTACGTGCTAATGGCGCGGCGAGCATGTGAACTCTACTGTGCTACTTGCCATGTGTATGATTGCTTGCGATTTTTTTTTCTTTTTATAGAGTAAAAGCCGAGTAATACTATCGCGTAAAACACGCGAACATTCGTAAATTCTGGCCTGGCTTATTCGCAGAGTTCGGGTAAGCTGGACCCGATTCTTCGTAAATAATAGGGGTCTAATTCTCGAGCGCTCCACCCGACCCTTCGTACGCGACTACCCAACGCAAACGTGATCACCCGTTGGAACGAAGTAAGCCAAATGATTTTACGGTTGGCAGGAAAAACGGCATGAAGACAATGAACGTGGAAGCAGCAAGATAACTAATACAGGGAAAAAAAAACCCAGACTTTTTATTTGTCACAAATACTGACAATTTGCGGTTCTTCAGCTGCCTGGAACCTTGTCCGACAGTGCCGAGTAAGGAAGCCTTAAAAAAATATTAAGCAGTACCTCGAAAATGGAATAAGGTACGTTAGTATGCACCAATTGTTTTCATTTCAAAATTAACGAACCTTCAAAGTGACGAACACCACCCAAAGAAAAGACCAAAAAAAAAAAAACCCAACTTAATAAATGACAGCGTTTAAACCAAACTACGTCCATTGCCTTTCACGTCTTTTGCTCACGTCAGATACATGTGCATAATTATGTAATGAACGTTATTATGTCTTCATTATTATAAACAGATTCCATGCAAAAGCAAATAAATGTCATTTGCAAAGTGTTTGTATATAAGGGGTTCATAAAACAGGAAGAAAACTAAAATTTTTCAGTGATACTTCACTCGCTACATAACAAGTTTTGGTTTTTTTGTGGGGGGAGGACGTATAATGTTTTTTTTTTATATTATGACCGTGCATCACAAAACCAACAAAAAATCGCACAACTTCATTTTGCGTGAAGATACACACACAAAAATGGTGTAATGCGTCAACCTAGTCTTTGCTAGTCAAGCTTGATTTTTTTTTTCATATTTTCTGAAAGAGCTATTCTTCTACATTATTCGAAAGTTCGGAATTATATGGGAAATTGTATTGCAGCAGTTTTTCTACAGCACCTTTTTTTTTAAATTATAGTGTGATTAGTATGTCTTAGAGGCCCTTTTCATTTCTTAGAATTCCTTTACACACTCTTAATTCACTCTCAGGTCTAATCACTTTTGAAAGGACAGCACCACTGTATGCTTTGAAAGTTGGTATTAGTCATGGATAGCATGTGCTTATAACGCATGCTCAATTGCAGCTTAGTATGATAATCTCATTGTTGTTCATTGTTGTTGTCATGATGGTTAACATCCCGTTTCTTGTCCCATTCGTTGCACAGCTAGCATGGCTTGGTGAGATCAAGGACCTACCTAGTACCTCCTTGGTAAGATTAAGCGCCTGAATAGATCCTATACTTCAGAGTCTCTTTTCTCAGTTCACACTTTTCCCGAGTGTGTGCTTTCTTTCAAATATGTACATAGGTTAGGAGAGTTCATTTGATTGAGTTATAAATCATTTTAAAGCTTAAGTCTGCTCTTTTAGAATCTGCCCTCAACAATCCATAAAACATCCTAGCCTATAGCGCCTTTTAGTTGGTTTGTGATGCAGGGTCAAACATATACTCTCAGCAAAAAAAAAAGACAGAAAGTAAACACTTTTTCAAGTTCATCTTTCTCATAGATTATTTGTCAAATAAAAATGTTTTATGTACCATGTTACTTGTATAATTTGATTGGGTATCAACCTAGTAGGTCAAATAATGGAGTAAAATAAAGAATCTTCTGTCAAATCGATAGTCAAAAGACATAAGAAAAGAAGCAATGGTAGCAAAGATGGTAGAAATTTGAAAAGTTATTCCAAATTAAGAAAATTTGAAATAATATTTGGGGCTGAATTTGTCTCAAGCATTCTTAAATTCCTTGATTAAAAAGTGAAAATGTATAAAGAAATTCTGTCGATTTTATCACCTTTGCGGCTTAATCCCTATGTTAATTAAAGTTTGAGTTGACAGAAAATTCTTATTTCCCTTCAGTTTCCCCACTATGTTTCTAATTGAGGATATAAAGAGAAAAATGGGGACTGAAACTTATTTCTGCTATTTCATTAATGTTCCTCATTGCGTTAAATTGGTCCTTTGTTACCATTGTCATCTTGAAGGGCATCTACGAATGAATTTCAATATACCAATTTCTGCAGTTGTTACTTTTCTGTCTTGGAAGACAAAAACGAATGTGTTCACTCATGTGTAAAGTTTCCCTGTGTATAAACCTACCAGGTTGATATAATCTTAAATATGGTACACAGGGTCTATTTGACAATGGTTTCTACCAAAATCTGTGAAAATATGAACTGGAAATATTGTTTACTTTCTTTTTTGCTGAGTGCATATTATATACATTTACATCATGTATTCTGTTAAGATAAACACATAGTATTTAGTACTCCGCCATACACTATTCGATATACAGCCATCTGCGTCACATGCGTGTCTTATCATGTTTCTGCTCTAGGGAGTCATTTTAAATTGAACTATTCATGTGTATGCTTGAAGGGAAGGTGTATTACTGGGAGGTCAGGAACATGTATGACCCCTAATAGGAAGTGTCACCGAAAAGACGAGACAGTTCCTCGCCATCTCGACCTATCTTTGGTCAGTCCAGAAAGGCGACAAGGCGATGTCCGCAATGTCGTCTTCTCGGGTTCGAGAAGTCGAGTTCTCACGTCTCACCTTGCTGCTTTCTCAGATCCGAGATGTCAAGTAGACGAGATTTCTCGCATTTTCGGGCCTAGGGCCCTGTTTCATAAAGCTGTTCGTAAAGTTACGAACAACTTACGAGCGACTGGTGATCAGTTCTAATGTGCTATACTTATCAGAATTTCCATAATTCAGCACAAGAACTGATCACCAGTCGCCAGTAAGTCGTTCGTAGATTTACGAACAGCTTTATGAAATACCCCCCAGATCTCACATCTCACCTTCAAGGACCCGAGAAGTCGAGAAGCTAGATCTTAACACTCGTCTTCTCTAGATCAGAGGACGAGAAAGCGACGAATTATCTTGTGTTCTCGGTGACACATGTTGCTCCCTTGGCCAGGAGATAACAACTTCAAAGCAGGCAAAGTTGTGCTTTATTTCATGTTGCTTTAATGTTCTAATGCCCGGATCGAGGATTTTCGTCAGAGAAAACCTCATGAAATCCTGTTCAACGAAGTTCATAGCATTGAATTCTGTTAAATTTGAAGGAGATGTGATATAAGGATAAAGCAATTTTTATAAATAATTGTTTTATAGATGTTCCTAAACGACCTAAAATGGCAGATTCAGAGAAAGAGACATATGGAAGCCGTGTTCAACATATCAAACATCGTAATTACAACTTCTCATTTCGTCCTTTTACTGAATGCAAAATAATGACATTTTTATTCATTTCCGAGAAAAAAAAACCCAGCAGGTGTTGACAATTTGCCGACATTTGTCTTGAAAGATACATTGCCTCTGATCTTCAAACCACTCTGTCATGTGCTCGATCTATCTTTAGCCCAAGGTAAAATTCCGAATTTCTGAAAATTAGCACGTGTTTTACCAATCCATAAAAGGCCGCAGCACGACGGACCCTCTGAATTATCGACCAATATCGGTCATCCCTGTTCTGTCATAGGTATTAGATAAGCTGGTATTTAATCAGGTATTTAAGCAAGTATTTTAATGATCATTGTTTATCGGCCGATAATCAATTTGTTTTCTTCCAAAATTTTCGATATCCCTAATTGTCCTTGCTATACAATCAATGAAAATATTCGTAAAGCTCTTGATGAAGGCCGCACTGTTGGCTATGTTACTCTCGACTTAAAAGAATACATTGATACCATACATCCAATGTGACTACTGAACAACTGCAAAAATGCAGTATGCATGTACAGAGCGTTGCTTTGTTCAAACAGGGGCGGATCCAGGGAGGACAGCAACCGGCGTACGCCCCCCCTTTATTTTTTGTTGAAACAAAAGAAATAAAAAGAAAAAATGGGGGGAGGGGTGCGTGCGCCCCCCCCCCCCTGTATTTTTGTAAACACGCCCCCTCTTTACGGAATTCCTGGATCCGCCCCTGGTTCAAAGGCTACTTGTCACTTAGGAAAGTTACAGTCATCAATGGGAACATGTCAGAACCACGTCATGTTTCATGAGGTGTGCCCCAGGGAAGTATCCTTCTGTAAATCATCACTATAAACGACATTTTAAAGTGATGAAGAATTGCACAGTGTCTTTGTACACAGACGATACTCGCCTTTCTTTCATCCTCACTAAATGAACCTGAATTGGAAAAGCGTGTCAACAGCAATATGAAGTCAATCTAAAAATAACTCAAATGTAATGGATTATTACTTAATGATGGAAAGTGTGCTTCGATGATAATTGCGCCAATGCGGTAAAGATAACTTAATAACATCTAAATCAAGATTGATAATTCTCCTGTGAATCAAACTGAAACGTGCAAGTATTTGGGTGTGACACCGTATATGTAGCGTAATATGTCCGAGGTAATGCCCTTGTTGTTATATAAGGGTTTAATTTAGCCGTACTGCTCCATTATTTGGATGAACGCATGGAAGACTTTGCTAACAAAACTAAGTGTATACAGAAAAGAAAAAAAAAGATAATCATTTCAGCAGTAAATCCCTTTACGACCAGTTGAAACAGTTGAAATCCGCTGGAAAAAAGAAGCTGCGCAATCCTGCTCCTGCACAGAGCCTGATACTATGCTACCGCCGTTTCTATGTGATAAAATAATAGTGAGACAGAGTGTACATTACCTAAGAAATTCACACAATATCTTCAAACTGAAAAAAAGAAAGATGTGAAACACCGATGCATCTATACTGGTAACAGAATTTTTTAATGATCTTTCCGAAAATATTCGAATATTAGACAGTCTGAATTCCTTTAAAAATGCTCTTGATTTAGTCGCAAATATTCATATGCACTCATGCTATGAAGTGTTTGTTTAACCTGAAAAAGATACTGCTTAGATAATTGTTGCTGGGTTTTTTTGTTTTTTTTTTTTTTTGGGGGGGGGTTGTCGCTTTTAATGATACCTTTATTCTTTTTAATGATACCTTTATTCTTTTTGTCATGTCGTGTTTTGCTTCTTTGTTGATAGCTGTATCACGTCTATGTTTGAATTGATTTCGTTCGTTCTGTGTCTTTGGTTTGTTTTGTCTATGTCAACTGTGTTGTTTCACGGCCTCTCTGAAAAAACAACCTCTTGGCTGAATTAGGGCTCTTAAAGCCGTGACCAAATAAAACAAACAAACAATGCTTGCACAATTACTCCTTGTTGATGACGCCGATGTTGTGGTGCCTTCTAATCAAGGTGTTTCTTACGAGAAATCGGGCTGGTGCACTTCACATTTCTAGGAAATTTTGGACACATCAGGTTCTTCTCTGTGCAAAGCAATGCGCACTATATGCTCACCGATATTCCTATGTGGGTCGGTCAAAACTTCACAATCCTTTTGCCTCGATGGCACAAGTAACTTATGAGTCACTTTATGAGTCAGTATCTTTGTGCAGAAAAAAAAAAACTTCAGCTTTTCGTCTCTTTGATACATGAAGAGCACAAAATGTATTATTTCATACTTTATTCAAAACTTTATTATGTATCGTTTCTTCTGCGTGTGGCATTACTAGACTCACTATTGTCCTGTTGTAGGTGACAAGACGACAAACCATGCCAATGCAATCACGGTGATGATATTGATGAAAAAAAAAATGGTTACTGGGATTGCTGAGAATATTGGTCATCAATAGTCTGTCAATACAATATATTAACCCCGCATTGGCGAATTCCTGTATATGTGCGTTATTAAGAAATCCTGTGTGTGCCTTTTTGTGTATTATGTTTTGTACATCGTTCTATGAATACTTATGTGATCGGTTTCACAATGTTACCGGCAATTTATTGCACTTTTTACCAGAATGCCAAATCAAATCTATAAAATGGCACGATATGAAAATACTCGTCCTCTTATAGTAAAACAGCATTGCTTCAATTGAACTCGCTGGTTAGTCAATGCTCCTGTTGCACGGTTATCTGGCGTGATTGACGGTGTTGTACAATACTTGAGTAGAAAAAAGGTCTGATTAGTTTTCCACATGAAAATGTTTTTCATTATGTCAATTTTCACCATTCATAAGGAATACTTATCTTTAGATATTGGCAGCCATCTTAGATATCTCAACACCGTGAAGGTTGCACATCATGCGCATTCAGATTATGTACATTCTAGAGTAGTTAAACTATTAAAGAGGGGTTGGTAGGAATCAAAGTAGGGCTAAAATAAGAACATGCCACTCAGATTATGTCTCGCACACACACTGATCTGACTCCCTCAATGGTCACTCATACGGAAACAGGATTGTTACGCAAATACGCAGTGGTGATCACAGTCTGCAAGGCCTTTCTTTGTTCATATCAGTCAGGTCACCGTCTTAAACTCTCACTGAATGCAGATGCCGGTTATACCTTGTTGGAAGTCGGATATCTGATACAGCGACCTGCACTTTCGTTTTATCACTTTTTGCTCCAAAGAGTGCATGGCCGCACGGTAATTTCATGCCGCCTTTGGTCACTGACTCTTGGTATAGGCGTTGGTTGCCCTATGGACACTGTTGATGAAGACACTATAGAAGCGTTTTGTGTACGAGATTGCCGAGGCAATGTGAAATGGTCATAAGTCCCCTTCATGAAAAGTACGATTGGTTTATGTACAAAATGTACTCTAGCTTCTCTCAACCGGCGCTTATCGTCGCTGTGATTTTCATGCGAACGGCTTTTCAGATGGGTGTTATTAAGAGCGTCGGAGTTTTCCTTCCCAGCATTCAGGCGAGTTTGGGCGAGTCTGACACAGGCATCGGGATGGTGCTGGGAGTGTATTCCGCCTGCATATCCTGTCCAGGTAACGACTTTGGCCATTAAAAGCGAGATTTGAACATTAGACCACCATCGACTTACGAAAGATATATAGTCAAGTAGAAATTCTTCAGACCCGGAAAAATTGTTAAGCGTTGTTCGTTGTTGTTGTTGTTGTTGTTGTTGTTGTTGTTGTTGTTGTTGTTGTTATTATTATTATAATTATTATTATTATTATTATTATTATTATTATTATTATTATTATTATTATTATTATTGATTCGTGTCTTGAAGGATATTGAAGTAAATTTAGCTTGGTTACAACCTTGGCAAGCTTACATACCTTTTTTATTAGCCTATTAGCAAAATTACGTAATTAGCATAATTTGCAAAGTATGTAATATATTGCTTTATACAGGAAGCCGAAAACATGGGAAATACAACTTTTTAAGGGTTTTCTAAAGGGAGGAATCCATTCAAAGCACCAATTTCAATTTTCAAATAGAGGCTTCTCTTTTAAACGCAGGGCAAGCAAATATGGTAAGATTATACATTTTTACAGATAACCAGAGTATTTCAGTGCTTTAAGGTTCAAGCCAGAGCTAGACAACTTCATTTCAAACCCATAAAGGATATCAAAGCAAAACTATAACTCTGGATTGAGTAAAACCACCAATATACCAGTATTATTTAAACACTACACTTGTGAAAATTTGAGAAAGATCAAATAATCGATTCATATAATACTGTTATGATCGTTTTATTAATGCTTCGTTCAGACATTGTTGGATAAGGAGAATTCCACAGTAACTTAATGACATCATTATAGACTTATGGAAAAAAATAAGGAAATTCAACATTTGTTTACCTTTGTAGCCTCTTGAAAGCGCACTTGCTTAAACTCTTTCAGAGAGCAGGGGGAATGACATTAACAGTAACAAGTCAACGGAATTCGTACTTATCCTGAAAAAAAAAAAATGTGGAATTCCTTTATTTTCTTTGTTCTGCTGTCCTCAGTGACGTCATGAACTGTAGTGGTCTCCTTATCCAGTAACGACTCTACCAAAACTTTATAAATTGATAACTTTTGAATCGTTTGTCCGATATTCCTCAAAATTTCAATGATGTGTTGTACTCATATTGTTGCCTTCACTCAATTCACATTTATATTTTTTTTTCGGTTTCATTCAAGTTTTTTTTTTTTTTTTCATTTGAGTAGGCCTATAATACGTGGATCTCTGAATACTCCGTATCTGGTTCTGTCAGTGATGAGTAATGTTTAATCACATCGATGACAAAACATTCCTCTCCCCCTCTGATGAATAAACCTGTCGCCTTAATGTGTTTTATTCCAAGCTCCTGTTGTGGGGTATTTCTACGGCCGTCTTCCGTCATTCTCACGCCGCATGATGCTCATTGGTGGACCGTTGCTATCCTCACTCGGGCTCATCTTAGCCAGCTTGGTCATTAACTACGTTCAATTAACAGCTTGTCTGGCGCTTTCAGGTATTATGACCAAAAAAAAAAAAACAACAACAACAACAACAAACAACTAAACAAAGAGTGAAAGTGCTTATCCAAACAAATATATTATATATATGTCTATTCAATTCTCAGAATCTTAGTGTAAAACTGCACTAACAGCCAAATACGACAGCTTTGCAAGACGTAGTAAGTGACCATTTATTGCAGAAACCAAAGTTTAAGGACATATTCTAGGCATGAGCTGTTACATAATACGTTGTATCGAGCAAGAAAATCATTTTCTCTTTTTTTTTTTAAGTATGCTACTGGTAAGTTACACCGAGCGTTAAGTCTGACTTTTTATCATTATAATTTGCGCAATAATTCATCTTGATTTTTCGATTATATTTATGTAATTCTTATTTACAGTATCAATTGTATAACCAGGGGAGTCACCAGCTTTTTTTCAAGGGGGGTGCGTTTTGACACTAAATGTAACCTGCGAAATTCTGTTTTGTTTTGTTTTTTATTTGATTTATTGGTGCCTGTATCATCATGTATATTTACATAATACACTGTACATATACATACATTGTTAGTGGCACATATTCATAAGCAAAAGTTGAACATAGTGGAAAAATAACTGGAAAGGACTATGATTATAACATACAGGGGTAGTGACGGTGTGGGATCCTCGGCGAGGGAGCGAAGCGACCGAACGGGGGAGGGTGTGGGAGGGGGATAACCCCTCCCACGGTAGGGGCTTTTTGTAAAAGCAGAGTACAAAAGTCGCGTTTGTAGAGCATCTAAAACAAATTCCTGGGAATTAACCATAATGGAAAATTCACTGTAAAGGGCTATGATTATTTCATACGGGGCGTACATTATGTGACGGTGGGAAATCCTCGGCGAGGGAGGAAGCGAAGTGGCCGAGCGGGGGAGGGTGTGGGAGGGGCTTTTTGTAAAAGCAGAGTACAAAAGTCGCGTTTGTAGAGCATTTTTAAAGCAAATTTCTATGGTATTAAACACAGTGAAAAAAAACCACTGCGAAGGACTGTGATCATAACTAAGAAAACTATTCATTTCACTATAAGTACGGGCAGATTGAGCGAGCCACTTTCACATGCCATTCGTCTGAAATGTATTCATTAAAAGCTTAAAGATGATCGAATTTTTCGAGCAATACAATAATGTTCTTATATTAGAATAAAAGCATAGAAAAAAATGTAAGGCTTACTAAATGTATGTGTCCGGGTGCACACTCGAAGACGCGAGGCTACCATCTATACATTAAATTTACTCATAAGGAAGTAGTAGTGTATAGATGTATTAATGTAAATTGTTAGTGTATTATTCGCCCAGTTATGGGAGAAAAAATTCGCATTTTCATTCATGAAATTGACAACATTTAAACAAGAAAATTGCCTTTATTGTTCATTTTGGTCTTTCAATAATTGATCAATTATTTTTACAGGAGCAGGGGGGGGGGGGGCAAAAACTCGTTTTGCCCCCTGATGCACACTTCTATGAAATACTCCGAAAATTGTCAGTTCCCAATGTGTCGAGTCTTAATCTGTGGGTAGGAACCGAGAGGGGAAAACATAAATCAAAGAGGATGAGGGAACTTTTGAAAATACATGTATTTGAATTCAAGTGACAGATATACAAACAAGCTTTTTGATGAAATATTCTGAAATTTGTCAATCCCCCAAGTTTTCTAAGTGTATGGTTGGAGACCTAACGGGGAAGGGTGTGGGAGCGGTAGGCCCTCCAACGCGAGATTTTGCATTTTCAGAATTGAAATTCAACAATCCGTTGCAGGATGAATGTAATATTTGGACAGTTTTCTATTAAAAAAGGAAGAAAATTTTCCTCTTTCGAGAATTATTATAGAGTGACGTTTGCCCCCTTGTCCTCCGAGATTGATGCTCCTGCATACGAGAAAGCTGATGCATTTTTGGAATTCAACTGAAAATAGCTCATTAAGACATTTGGAATTTAGGAACCTCTCAATCCCCCAAGACTTTTAGTGCACTAATGATAATTTATGAAAGGAAACCAAGCGGGCAAAGGGTTAATTGAAAGGAGATAATTATATGCATTTTTTTAAAGTGAAGTGACAGGACTGGTGCACACTTGCGATAAAACATTTGTAAATCTATCAATCTAAAGGTGTATTAAGTCCATGGAAAATAGAACAAACGGGAGAGGGTGTGGGAAGGGGTATCCCCCTCCCACACGAGAGAGACTTTTAATTTTTAGAACTGAAATGCAGCAACCTGCTGCACACTTTGGGTGAAATATTTGGACATATTTCTATCAAAAAAGCAAAAAAAAAAAATTCTTCTCATCTCGGGAATTATGACTGTGTATGTGTGTGTGTGTGTGGGGGGGCAATTGATATGCTTACCCTTGCAATATGTTTATGGGGGAACTTTTTTTCTGTCAAAAAGCGAGAAAGTCTTCTCATCTCTGGAATTATTGATTATGGGGGGGCAAAATTATAATATGCTTGCCCTCAAAAAATTCTATAAGGCTAAGGCTCGCACTTGGGCTCGCATTTTCAATTCGGATTGGTCAGAACTAAAGTGCTGTACAGAGACCCTACATCCTTGCAGCACACGTACACGTAGGCCTACACGCAAACGTGTACGTGCTCCGTACCTTACGATATGTACTTTACGGTCGATAAAATTGTGAACACTGCAAAATAGATATGTATAAAATCAGTGCTGCCAGAGCCCGGGATGCGATTTTTTTCCCCACGAATTTCTTGTCCCTGGTGCAAAATAAAAAGAAAATAATTAAAAAAAAAGATAGTAAAAAAGATAATTATTTAGCGTCCGGCGTTGAGGTCGCTCGCAGACTTTTTTTTTTTTTTTTTTTTTTTTGGTCTGAAAGGGGGTTCGTTCGCACCCAACGCACCCCCCCCCCCCCCCCCCTGGTGACGCCCATGATAACTATCTCAACCGTCGTATTTGTGTCTATTATAATACGGCACTTTTTAATGAGCTTCCAGATTAGCGCACACAAACTTGGAGCGTTGATTGCCGATAAGATGGACGATTAATATAAGTTGATAAGTTATGATTAAAGCAACTAACTGAAATGACTCACATTTCTGTACGTTACAAAGAATTCCATTAGTTTGACTGAGAGTAATGATAATAACCAGTAGACCGCCACAACAAAACCAAAATCTGCTTTGAAGATAAGAAATGGACACTTGAACACACAAACAAAACACACACACACACACACACACAAACAAACAAACAGGACACAAGGCACTAGTTCATTAACTGCTGCAGTGAAATGGGATCATGCCACGAGTTCGACACTAATGAGTCATAAAGCCCACGAGCTCGACATTAAGGAAAGGTCCAAAAGTCATTCAGTCAACGAGTCATACAGGCCACGAGATCTACACTAGGCAATAGGGCCCACCAGAATTATGTAAATACGGCCAATATAGGCTCGACAAAAGAAAAATAAAAGTCCACGAAACCGACACTGCGTGCATTGAGCCCCTTGATATAATGTCGTTCTCCTGAACCTTTTGGCTTAGTATCGAACTCATGGGCCTTGTTTGCCTATAGTTCGTGGCGAGCTATTTAGACATATTTGAATATTAGTAGTGTCGAGGTGGTGGAGTGTACAGCTCGTGAGCCATGTTCACTTTGTGTTTAGCTCGTGGGCTATATATATGACTTGTGGGCTCTATGACTCATGGGTATCGAGGTCATTACGTGCACCCAGCGGAACGTGACTCCCACGAAATTATTGTTTTAATTCTAAACCCCTCGCACAATTATTTGGGTATGTGCCTTGTTCTCGTAATCGTTTACTTCCACTATCATAACATGAATATTCTATCTATGATACACAATCATGGCCTACGTGACACAGCCAATGAACTGATGGAACTTTGGTACTATTATTTAAATGAACTTTTCAGGTGTGGGCTTTTCGTTCATGGTGATGTGCTCACTGCTGGAACTCAGCGAGCAGGCAGGCACACACTTCGGTCTCTTTTACAGCATAGGAACGATCGGCTACGCGGCAGGTATGTCCGTTATTCCGCTGCTTGGAGAGTTCCTGATGAACGTGTACGGCTGGAGAGGCGCCATGTTGATCCTGGGCGGGCTCATTGGGAATATCATGCCCATAACCGTGGCGATTCGTCCTGAGGTGCCCGCATCCTCTGGGAATGAGGCAGCGAAGAAGGAGCAAGGAACGAGCGAGGAGACAAGTCCTTTGTGTGGCGATGTTTCGGAACGCAACGGACAGAACAAGAGAAAATTTCCAGTTGTTCGAAGAGACAGTGTCCTGAGCGAATTAAACCGCAGAAAATATGAAGGCTCCTTTAGAGATTTTCTAAGGCAAAATCCACGAACAGCAGATAAAGCTGAAGTTGTGCATTATCATTCTGATAATATATTCGATGAAAGCCCAGGAAAGGTGTCAGACCTCCAGGAGTCTTTGTTTGACTTTGCGAATAAGCTTCCGCCGAGAAACAGCTTTTTCCAACACGCTGAAAACACTATTAGAGAGGTTGCAAACGCCCTAAGAAATTCAGAATTTTACCAGAATCCATCGTTAACGATATATCTAGGGGCCATAGCCACTTTTGGCATGACTTATGGCGCGTGGCATGCTTTCCTTTTACCTCGTGCCATTGAAAGTGGAATGACAATTTATCTTGCAATCCTGGTCACGGACTGTGCTGCTGTTATGAACATTACGGGTCGAATTGTCATCGCAGTCCTAACGGAAAAATTTTCCAGACTTCATGAAATCCACCTGTCTCTTACCTTGCTGAACGCTCTCACCGTACTTTGTGACGTCCTCATCTTCAGGTCGGCTGCTATTTACGTAACATCAGTCTTGTCTTCCTTCACCATTGCTGGTCGCGGAGTGATGACGGCCATTATAACCCGTCGTCTGGTATCACCTGATAATCGCTGCGTCGCTTTGGGATTAGGGGAGTTTCAATACGGAGTAGGGGCGTTTGCTGGTACCTACGTTGCAGGTAATAAAGATACATCAGTTTTTTTTTTTTTTTTTGTCGCCGATTCTATCTATATTGTTGATTTTGCAGTAAGTCTTCAAACATAGTTTCTGTTACTGACTGCTTGATATGTATTGGTGATTGTTACAACACTCAAAAAAGAAAACTTAAATTTCATCGAATGCTTTCGATGTACATAATTATATTCATTTCATAAAACTTTGCAGAAAGGATACTCTTTTCAGTTCGTACATTCTGTTTTAACTGATCGACCCTTCCGTTGCATTTTATTTATGTTATACAGTCTATACCATTACATTAGGTTAACCGAAATATCACCGCTTTATTGATATCTGGTAGCACGAGATCTTTTATTTGGGGGGGGGGGGGGGCAAAGGGAAATTGGAATGGGTTCATAGATTAGAAATAGAGATTAAAGATAATATAAAGTTTTGGTATTACCTCAAAAGTTTCCATGAATTTTCTTGTCTTAGTTTGTGTTTCAGGTTAAAGTACCTTTCATATAACTAACACTGTGAGACTTACTCGCCCCAAAGTGCTCTCATGTCTTAGTAATCATGCAATAATGGTTTCGTACCAGAGCCGCAGGTAGTACACGTATTGTGCGAAACCATTATTGCATGATAACTGCGACCAGCAGCGTGCAGCCCCATACGAATACTGTGTAGCTAACTGCGACCAGCAGCCCCATACGCATAGCTAAATGGGGCTTCGCATTGTAGCTTACAGGATCATGACAGATTTAGTATCGCGGGTAAATATCAACTTAAAATCCAAAAATTTCTTCAATTTGAAGTATTGAAAACAGGTCTTGGGCAACGTTTGGTTTTGCCAATAGTCCCTTTCTGTTCGAATTGATGACTGAATGTGACTCGGTCGAGAGGACCTTGGGAGAGTTACACTGAATTGGCGGCCAGCGCATGCGCACACAAACATCTTATCCGTTCATGGATTTGAAATTTGTTCGCATGTGATGTGTGCGTATGCGCTGGCCGTAGTAATCAGTGTATGTAGCTCTCCCAAGGTCCTCTCGACAGAGTCACATTCAGTCATCAATTTGAACAAAAAGGGACTATTGGCAGAACCAAACGTTGCCCAAAGCCTGTTTTCAAGACTTCAACTTAATTAGTGAGTCTTCAAATTGAAGAATTTTGTGGATTTTAAGTTGATATTTACCCGCGATACTAAATCTGTCATGATCCTGAATGCTACAATGCGAAGCCCCATTACGCTATGCGTATGGGGCTGCTGGTCGCTATGCGTATGGGGCTGCTGGTCGCAATTAATTGCATGATTACTAAGAAATGAGAGCACTTTGGGGCGAGTAAGTCTCACAGTGTTAGTTATATGATAGATACTTTAACCTGAAACACGGAAATTCAGGGAAACTTTTGAGGTACCAAAACTTTTTATTATCTTTAATATGATTTACGTTTTGGAAGAAAATACTTGACGGGTTGTAGAAGTTCTTCGTTCTTTATATATCAAGTTTTTTATTTAAAGCAATCATTATTTCGTCAATCAGATTACCATATTCGTTTCTAATTTCCAAAGTGATTCTTGTTTGTTTGGCTTACAGAACTTGTAATTGCATTGTATACCATGTAGCATATAGACCTAACTGATTATGTTTTATTTGATTTTTTTTTTTTGGGGGGGGGGGGTTCGAAATATAACTGAATACAATTCATTTGGGTGTTCTCAAAGAATGAAGTAAAATGCAATCTTTGAACCGTTTTGGTATGACCGCCATTGCAGAAGGGACGTAAACTCCAATCAGAATCGCGTAGTTCTGATAGAGTTTCACTCTTGCAGACGACAGTCCAGTTTCGCATAACCTTACCAACTGAGAGTTCCCTTCCCAGTCCTCAAGTTTCAAGTTCATAAATCTTTCTTATTCTGAACAACCTAATATATTTCATTTGTGTCAGTCAACATGAGAATAACAAGCATTTAAACTTAAGTGGAATGCGTTGGTTCAGCGGGAAAGAAAGAAGGTGACAGATGAGGACGCCCTAGGAAAAAAAAAAGAGAGCAAACCTTGTAAAATCAAGGGTCCTCATGATCACTATACAAACAGTTTCCAACAGCTGATTAGATGCTTCTAAAAACAACTATGAAACACACTTGTAACAAGCAAGGGGATATGGATATAGAAAATAACTATTTACAAAATGGACATAAAACAGGAACACTCACAAAGATCAGAAATAAAAAAGAAAAAGAAAAAACAAGGACCAGAGGCACCTAAATGATATAATCTCAAAAAAAAAAAAATGGGAGGGGGAGATAAGTTGGTTACAAGTGTGGAGGGAGACAGAAAGAAAGTTTTCAGTTCTTTGAAAGGAGATTATGCGTTAACATGTTAAGGAACAGTCTGGAATACCATAATTAATAATTGCAACACAGCAGTCTGACAGTTTAGAGCGCAAGTTTACGAGTCAACCAAGCTCAATTTACCTTTGAAGACAAATATACTGACGGGACAAATAATGAATTCAAAGAATTTCAGAATCTGGGTCCAGTACAAACAAAGTTTTGGAAATAAAAGCTGTCATTGCACGTGGTCAATTGCAGAAGCCTGTCTCGTTGCATGAATATGAATTTGATTGTTTCTAGAAAATGATTTGGCCAAATTCAAAGAGAAGCCAGCATCAACATTTCACTCGTATTATTGACATTATGCCTGTATACAAAAGGGCAGACGACGTTGATAACTTTGTCGCTTTTTTTCTCCCAATTTTACTTCCTAATTTACAATCTTGTCTTTCATACTGTACAGGATTTGCAGCCGATAGGTTCGGTGGCTTCAACTCGTCATATGTGATGGTCGTTGGTTTCGAGGTCTTGGTGCTGTTCCTGGTCCTATTCTCGCGATGTAGATTACAACATAAGTGATATTTCATAAGAATAAATGCCCTCGTGAGTAAAAGAAGAAATTAATGTGAGGCTCGTTTGTTGTTGTTTTCGTATTGTTTTTCTTTTTTCTGACATTGTATTTTTATATCTATAAGACAATCTACAGTCTTTCAAAATGACTTGTATAAACAACTTTTGTCAAATTGGATGAAACTGAGGCAACAACGAATAATGAAGCACCGAAATAATAGAGTAAAAGTTAATTTTTAATTCAATTCAATTCAATTCAATTCATTTTTATTCGTCCAATAAAAAACATTACAGGAAACTCATCGCGGGATTTTCACATATAAATGACAATGCATAACAAATACAGTATATACATAGAGAAAGAACAACACGGAATAGCACTTGACAGATAGATAAATAACCGGACATCTATGCAACAGTTAAACTGAAAAGAACAATCGCATAAAAACGTGGCATAAAAACCGACTTCATTGGCATGATGTTAAAAACTTCAGAAACCTTCCCTGTTGTTATGTCCCAATCTCAGCCCCCCCCCCCCCATGTCAGCCCGTAATAAACTGAAACCAAAACCAACTCGCCCTGAAATACAACACAATAAACAAATCAACACATACAGAAACAATATCAGTGATTATATCATCATATCATATAAATTTCTTTCTAAATCCACCAATATTGCACATAATCACTTCCCAAATTCTGAGATAAAATAGTGATAACAAGTATAATTATTGTAGTTGTACGTCAACTTGCCAGGAAAAAAAAAAAATATATATATATATATATAATATGCATATAAAGGGAGGATCAGCGGTAGAGAGAAGAAAGAAAGAAAAAGAATAAGAAAGGGAAGGGAAACAGAACAGTTCATAAATAAATAACATAATTATATCAAATATCATTAACTATGGCATCATAAATCCAAAAACTGTAAAATCACAAGATGAGGTGATGATGATAATGACTTTATTGTTTTACAATGCCCCCCTCCCAACAACTTTCCAGCCCATACATTAAAAAAAATCACCACACATTTACCCCTGTCACAATACATCCATTTGAAAGTCCATGACTCTGCCAAACAACCTACTCATCACAGAAACAATTCCGACACATCCCTGCTGACCCGTAACCTTCCTCAAATTACTCAATCACATATTCCACGTGGAAACAATGGAAACGGTTAAACACAAAATCATCGAAAAGCGAGCGGCCTCAGATGGCCCAGGGAGCAACCCAACGGCTTCCTTTGATAATTCAACTACTGATGAGTTAACAGGTACTGTTGAAAAACTACGTGAAAACAATGAAAACAGTTAAACACAAAATTATCAGAAACTTGGCGTTCGGCCTCGGGTGGCCCAGTGAGCAACCTCACGGGCGGCCTCAGGTAATTCAACTACTGATGGGTTAACGAGTACTACTGAAAAGTCTAATTGCAAATGGAATGAAAGAATTCAGATATCGGTTTGTCTTGCATTTTGCAGACTGCAGTCGCTTACCAGATCTTAACCAACAGAAACATTGATGAAGAGGGTGATGGGGGTCCTTCATGATATTCTCTACTTTCCTAAGAATACGGACAGTGCACATTAACTGTCATCTAGGCTGAAATTTTCTCCGACTATTTTACCTGCCTGATTCAATAACCTTTGAATTTTCATTTGGTCTCTCTTCCTTAGACTGCAATACCAGGAGAGGCAACCATATAGAATGGTGCTCTCGACAACAGCGGTGTAGAAGAGTTTGAGAATGGGTTTGTCAACATGAAAGGATTTTAGTTTCCTCAAAAAGTGAAGCCTTGCATGGCCTTTTGCCAGTACTGGTTTGCTCTGCTCTTCCCAGTTTAACGACTGATCAATCATTACACCAAGATATTTGTATTTTGGAACAATTTCAATAACTGAGTTGTGGATGATGACTGGTCTTAGAACATCACTCTGTCTTTTTCTGTGATCAAACAGAATTTCCTTTGTTTTCTTTTCATTAAGTTTGAGATAATTACAGTCACACCACTCTACGAAAGAGTCCAGTGTTCTTCGATGTGTTGTTTCGTCATTCTTCGTAATCAGTCCAATTATGACCGTGTCATCAGCGTATTTCAGTATGCTCGTGTCCTCGCAATCACTTTGACAGTCATTAGTATAAAGTATGAAAAGGACGGGGGACAGGACACAACCCTGGGGGGAACCGGTACTAATTGACATCGGGAGTGAAAGAACATCACTAACCGATACTTGTTGGGTTTTGTTAACAAGGAAATCGCGAATCCAGTGAATGAGGGTGGGGTCAACTCGCAGATTCTGAAGTTTTTCGATCAGCTTTCCTGCTACCATGGTATTGAATGCTGATGAGAAATCCACAAATGTAGCACGAGCGTATGTGTCGCGGTTGTCTGTGTGACTTTGAATGGAGTGAACCAGTGATAACACCGCGTCATCTACGGATTTATTCTTCTGATATACAAACTGATATTTATCCACCTGCTGCTTTAACGGATCAATGAGGCGCTTTACTCGTCACACAAGTGTTTTCGATATCATATGGCTGCATTCGAGCATCTGCTACCTAAAACCTTGTACAGTGTCGAGTATAATGGAGGTGTTGAGAATGGATGTAAATGACTTTTATTAGCAAGTTTGATCAAACACTCTGATTATTCATGAATGTTCCAGTATTTTAACCTTCATTTTCTCTGCCTGACCTTTTTATTACGTCATAATTTCTCTATCCTCCGGGCTCTTTTCTTGATGACACTAAACAGATAACACGTCGGCGAAATTAGACATAATTTGACAATCAATGAACACGTAAACATGACAATATGAATGACATCACACATGTCGCAGCAGTTTTGACACAGACTTTGTTCGTGTACCACTTACAAAGGCCTGTATGTCATTGTTGAAATAAATGATACGCACATTTTTTTTTAAGGATGTGTTTGCACATCTCACGTGAAAACTGAACGTTTGCACATAGAATCACGTCAAAATTAAACGTTTGCACATTTTCACGGCGCCACGTTTGCACTGCACAATTCATTGGCGGATCCAGGCAAGGGTGCAACGGGCGCCCCCATTCATTTTTTTTTTAAACAAAAGAAATTTAAAGAAAATGAGGTGGGGTGTGTGCGCCCCACCCCCTTGTAATTTTGCAAAGGCGCCCCCTCTTTACGGATTTCCTGGATCCGCCCCTGCACTTTCAGAGATTTCATGGTAAGACGTTTGCACAGTTACCGTTGTTTGCGCATTTTCCTTGTCTTCGCACATTTCCCAAATTTCAGCACCCTCAATCATCCAAGAGGAAACAGAATATTGTCATGCAAATGAATACTAGCCTTGACATTCTGCGAGTTCATTGATCCTCGGCGCTACCCACCCACGTAAATAAATTTGTGTTTGTTGAAGTCGGGCATGCCGATCAATGTAACGGGGGAGGAGCGTTACCTACCTGCACATTAATGTATTATTGTTTAGCTGGTAAACATTACGTGTTAGCCCTACCTAGGTACAAATAGTCCATGTGAACATTGGCCCGAGGGTTGTTTCTTTCGATCCTGGGTCTGCCACTGACTCCATGGTGTTTATTGTCGCAGTGTTAGTATTGATGCACAGTACCAGAAGGATTCTGTGTACCGATCATTGAAGAGAGGGAACGTGGCACGGTGCGAAGTCTATGAGGCCCCTTGTAACTTGAAGATCACAACTGGCTCACCAAAGAGAATGCCTTCCTGTGCGAGCGGTAGCCGTTGTCGGTTAGCTCTCCTCGTCGCCGTGATGTTCTCTAGATCGGCTTTTCAGACTGGTGTTATTAAGAGCGTCGGAGTTTTTCTCCCCGGCATTCAGGCGAGTTTGGGCGAGTCTGACACCGGTATCGGGGTGGCGATGGGCGTATTTTCCGGCTGCCTGTCATGTCCAGGTAAGGATATTGTGAACAGTAGAGAAAATTTATTAGACCATCATCACGTCGCGCTAAGAAGGGTCGACATATGTCACCAAAATAAACCAAATGAATGCCGCATGGCATCATTAGGCGTTTTCACATCAGCCCGATATAAATCCAAGATATTTTTCGCGATTGCAAATTAGCGCGCTATTTCATTTCCTATTCACATCAGCCCGAACATTATCAAACAGCGCGCTAGTTCGCATTCATTATCCTGCTATTTCTGAAATTTCCCGAGTTGGACTCGAGAAATTTTCTCGATCAGAGCGATAAAACTAGCGCGCTAATTTGTATTCACATTATCAAATAGCGCGCTATTTCGTGATCGGGTAATTTCCCAAGTCAGAGAATAGCGCGCTATTTCGAAACATCGGGCTGATGTGAAAACGCCTATTGTGCTGAAGCAACCATTGCCCTATACTGTAATTATTATGTAGGCCTTTTGAAGTGCAAATAATTTAGACAGTGCCGCTATATATAATTCTCACATTGAATTCTACGTTACATGTATAGCATGCATATAAATATATATATATATAATCATATCACTCACGTTTGGTTGACAGTCCGTAAGAACCGGAGTTAGTCGTTTCGTCTGTCTGTAATATCGCGTTGTACTAAAACTTTAACCTCATGCCTACAACGTCAAATTGAAAAGATATTTAAAATACTTTCATCTGAGGCAATTAAGTGATTTTATTCGATACATTTTCTTGTAAACGGAAGGTTAAGCAGAGTCGTCACAGACTACAGTAATTCAGTAGAGTAATATACAAACTAAAGGTACATAGAAAGTTCTACTAGTATTTCAAGCCCTTCAGGCCTTTATTTTCAAAATAAACTTGACGTATATTTTGCAAATTGTTGCCATGATTCCCGTTGATCCTTCCGGAATAGGAATTAAGTAGTCAACACTCCATTTCTGGATCTGTCAGAGATCAGCTATGTCGCATCATCGATGACAAACATTATCTTCAGTCCCTTTGGTGCACACAAACCTGTCGCTTCAATATGTTTTATATTCCCAGCCCCTCTCGTGGGATATTTCTACAGCCGAGTTTCGCCACTCTTAAGCCGCATGATGCTCATTGGCGGACCTTCTCTTTCCTTTGAATACTCGGGTTCATCTTGGCCAGCTTGGCCGTTGACTACGTGCAATTTGCAGCTTGCCTGGCGCTCACAGGTAAGAAATGAAGATTACTAACAAGGGATTGTGACTATCAAAAGTACACCAAGACATCTTTTCTTTGTCGATTTTTTTTTTCAAAATCTCAGTGAAAAGCCGAACTTACAAGAAAACTTCATTGGCCGAACGAATGCAGCAGGTCTGGAAGGCCGAGTTATATATTGACCGCGTATTCGTATTGCAGTCTTTAAAAATGAGGGAAGTGTCCCTGCCATGAGCTGGATATGATACACTTATTTTATAGTTCAGCGAAATCTTGATTAAGCATCTCACTTTAAATCAACTTACTAACTTTGTCTTTACTTTTAGATATTATTTCATTTCTAATGGGGACAAAAGAAGGAGTACGATGCAGTGAAGTGTAGAGTGGATTTGAGTCCAACGGATTGATCTCTTTTACTCCTCTAAATCTCTTCAATTTTGTGGCCCTGTTACTATTATCATTAATTCCATTATAATAACATATGGACATCCCATTATACAATATGATAACGTTCTACGTGACACAATAACCAACAGATGAATCATTAAATCAAATTTCCAGGACTGGGCTTTTCCCTCATGGTGATGGATGTGCGTACTATTGGAACTCAGCGAGCAGGCAGGCACACACTTCGGTCTCTTGTACAGCATAGGAGCGACGGGTTTCGCAGTAGGAATGTCCGTTATTCCGCTACTTGGAGAGTTCTTGATGAACGTGTACGGCTGGAGAGGCGCCATGTTGATCCTGGGCGGGCTAATGGGGAATCTCATCCCAATGATCGCGGCGATTCGTCCTGCATCCTGTCTGAATGAGGCAATGGAGGACGAGCATGGAACGAACGAGGAGACAGTTCCTATCCGTGAGGATGTTTTGGAACACAACGGACAGAACAAGGGAAAGTTTGCAAATGACGATGCTTTGTGTGAAATAAACTACAAGAAATGTGAAGGTTCCTACATAGCTTCTTCGAAGCAATGTCTACAAACAGCTGATGAAACTGAAGTGCAAGCTCTGATGATACGTCACATAAAATCCTAGGGACAGAATCAGACCTGCAAGACTCTCGGTTTGTGAAAAAGCTTCAACCAAGTGACAGTTCTTCCCAACAAGCTGAAAACATTGTGACAATGGTCGAATGGTCGCAAAGGTTTTCAGAAATTCATCATTTTACCAAAATCCATCATTAACTCTATACATAGCGGCCATGACACCGTTTGGTATGGCTTATGGCGCGTGGCATGCATTTCTTCTACCTCGTGCAATTGAAAGTGGTATGACAATTTATTTTGCAATCCTGGTCACCGTCTGCGTAGCTGTTGCGAACATCTTAAGTCGTATTGTCATTGCACTCCTCACGGAGAAATCTTCCAAAGTTCATGAAATCCACCTGTCTCTTACCATGCTGAACGCTCTCACCGTACTTTGTGACGTCCTCATCTTCAGGTCGGCTGCTATCTACGTAACATCCGTCTTGTCCTCCTTTACCGTTGCTGGTCGCGGGTCACTGATGGTCATAATAATACGTCACCTGTCATCACCTGATAATCGCTCTGTCGCTTTGGGTTTCGGGGAGTTTCAGTATGGAATCGGGTGGTTTGCCGGTACATACCTTGCAGGTAACTCCGTCATTCATTGAGCTGCTGATTTACCATGTTGTTGATTTGATATTTCATGTCATAAAAGTCTGCAGAAAGTATCCTGTCTTTATTTTGGAAATGTGTTGTTATTCATTTTCTTTATTATAGTCAAATAAGCCATTCAAATTGCTCATTGTTTGCTGATCGTCTTTGCTATACAGTATATATATATATATATATATATATACACCCTTCCACCAGAGAATGTGAAGCTATCACTTTAAAACATTATGTGTTGGCACAAGATCTTTTATTTTCGGAACAAAGGCGAACTGAAAAGAGTTTATACGCCAAAGCAGGGATACATATGATTATAGGATTATGTAAAAATTCAGTACTTGCCGGTTCGATCAAGTTTTTGTGTTTGCATAAAGTTTTGTTTTATATTTGTTTTACCACATCAGACAATGTTACTAATTCAAAAGGTGAGTCAAGTCTGTTTAGCCTACAAAAATATGTACCGTCACTGCTATCATGTAGGATAAATCTGCAATGTTGGCATTCTGTCGTTGTGGTAAAGAAAGCCGACTATGAGTGTCTTCATGTTCTAAAAGGATGAAGCGATTAGAAGTTGAATGAAGCCGGCGAATCATTTTACTCTTACTGTTTGCAGGGACGTAAAGGCCATCCAAATCGCTTGTAGTTCCCAGACCTTTTTACCACTTCTTTTGTGTTCTGGTCATTTCACTCAGTAGACGACAGTCAAGTATACCTAAATTTTGCCAACCGATAGTTTCCTTGCCTAGTAGTTGTTAGAATTTACTGAAATCAATAATAACCTTTTACACCCTTAACTCGTTAATTATTGTGTGTTTTGATTTTGAAAAAATGTAATATTGATATTTGTGATTGAAAGCCGAAAAAATAAATGAACAATAATCATAATAATAATAATGATAATAATAAAGCAACTGTTTCTTCTACGAGTACTTCTTATGATAAAATGTGGTGTATCAAACATTAGGTCTAAAATTATAGAATAGGGCAAATATATTCATTTGTTGTTGTTGTTTTATTTTACCTCATAATATTTCGTTTTGTCTGTCCTACTTTGCAGGGTTTACGGCTGATAGGTTCGGTGGTTTCAACTCGTCCTACATGGTAGTCGTCGGTTGCGAGGTCTTGGTCTTTTCCCTAGTACTGTTCTCGCGATGTAAAGTACAACCGTGATATAGCATTGAAATAACCGCACTCGTACGAACGTATAACGAAAGGAGGCTTGTAACAAGTGCCAAGGGCAATCTAGCATGAATTATTAATGAGCTTTCATGTGCCTTGGAGCATGCTTGGAGCAAGATAGTCCATGGGCCAAGACCCGAATGGGTTATTGGTACCACCTGAGGTGGCAAAATCTTTTTGGTGTCATTTTGTTTGTCGGGCATAGATATGCTTATCAAGGTATGATAGCATTTCCAAATGAGTAGCTTAGTGATAATAAGTGAATTTTTAACCAATTTGGTCTCGTTGTTATATCTCTATACTTCTGAATCGAGACTAACCGCTATTTAAAGAAGAGCACTCTTCTATATGTTCACAGGTTGTTTCTGTTGTAAACGCTTTGCTCTTAGTCTTTATTCAAGGCAGCGAAGGGAATATCCAAAGCTTATGATGTCCACAGCGCTTAGTCTTTATTCAAGACTGCGAAGGGAATATCCAAAGCTTATGATACAGTGTATATCACTTTATCTAAAAACAACAACC
This sequence comes from Diadema setosum, assembly GCF_964275005.1. Classification (NCBI taxonomy): domain Eukaryota; kingdom Metazoa; phylum Echinodermata; class Echinoidea; order Diadematoida; family Diadematidae; genus Diadema; species Diadema setosum. The sequence goes on from NC_092690.1 coordinate 13,031,323, forward strand.
ACAAAAAAGCAATTCCTCGTGAATTTTATCGTATTTTTCACTTATTTATCATTTTCCGGTGAAAACGCTACGGTGAAAACGCTAATACCATGCCAATGTCGCTTTATTTCTATCCAACAGTGAAAGATAATGCAAAAAACAATGTACCGGTACACTACAATACATTATAATAAATAATATTGTAAATGAACAGAGTGATTTTTGTTTAAAACTTATGTATTTGTTTGGAGGGTTGTATAAAAACAGTATAGATAATCCCTTTTATTAGGAACTTAAGATATGATAACGGTACATTGTTCTAGATAAAAACTATGCGCACCGCGTGACAGCTGTGGCATCATAACCCTTTGGATATTCCCTTCGCTGCCTTGAATAAAGACTAAGAGCACCGCGTTTACAACAGAACACCTGTGGACATAGAGAGGACAGTGCTCTTCTTTGTATAGCGGTTAGTTTCGATCAGAAGTATAGGGATATAAAAACGAGACCAAATTGGTTAAAAATGCATGGCTAAGCTACTCATTTGGAAATGTTATCATAGCTTGATAAGCATATCTATGCCCGACAAACAAAATGACACCAAGAAGGTTTTGCCACCTCAGGTGGTACCAATAACCAATTTTTCGGGTCTTGGCCCATGGACTATTGTGTAAAGTTCAATTTTGTACAGAGGGCTCAAAATTAACCAAAATCTGGAACTTAACTTTGAAATTAATCATGGATTTAACAAAACTGATTCATGGTCTCATATTTAAACCACCTCCAACATGAGCAAATGTACACTATTTTGCCGTTACTCATATCAGTGACAGTGTTATCTGCTGTATCCGTCTTTTCGAACTACTAAGGATCAAAAGTGGGATTTTTTTTTTGTAACACCTATAAAGTACATGCTTACCGAAATGTCGAGATTCAGTAAACCCATTCTAGGACCACTCTCGCATTCTAGAAAGAAGGAATAAACGGTGTGTTGTGAAACCAACCACCATTACCTTTGTTGTCAATAGTTCGCTAGTCGCGAATTGATGGTCATGCAAAATGTTTTAGAAGCGGTATCTGCATATCAATCGATATCCAAGGATATATTCTAATGGCATGATCAGAACGTACGAGTTTCATGAGTATAGGCCTGTAAAACGAGGATCTCCTTTGCCGGTGATTAGTTTATCAATTTAGAATATCGTATTTGACATACGCAGACTTGCCAACACGTCACATACTCTACACCATATACCTAAAGCAAGATAAATTCCGTGTCAGTCATCTTGGCGACGATTCTTAAAGGCAGTTTTCATACCTTTTTTTTTTGGGGGGGGGGTTAGGGGGTTGGCATGATTAGACTGGAAAAGTCTTTGTGACGCTGAGTATCAGGCTTTCATGGATAACATCATTAGAATAAGCTATGATATAAATCTTTCCAGTACACGTGATAAACATCCTCTGAGACATGTTCTGATATCTTTTCTATAGATCACAGTAGATCGATCACAATTCTAGATGCTATAATAGCTGATGTGATAAATTCGCCACATTGGAATTTAAAATATATGAATAAATGAGATTTCGTACCATCGGTTCAATCCTCGAAGGCCTTCAGAACGCATTTTAAGCCTTCACAAGGAAATGTAATGTCATATTTTGTTTGTCCACCATCTTGAATACCATAAACCAGCTTGACAATATCCTTTGCATCAAATTGTATTTGTGTTGTCATACTACATGTACATGTATATAAACAGAATACATTTCATGAGAAAAGAAATATACCTGGGCCCCGTCTTGTTGCCTTCAAGTCAATCACAAGTCCCCAAATCAATCGCAACTTGCATTGCAGCTCACAAGAGACTTGTGATTGATTTCTATCACAAGTCTTTATAAGACAGGCCCCTGCTATCGTAAATTGCCTGTCCGCAAACATTTTTTTCCGGCAATAAATTTGCCTTTTCAGGATGTTCAGCAGAATGATTCGCGTACATGTATACAGCTAGATTGGTGTATAAACTAATATACACATTTTTATTCATTTTTGCATATTCCATACGGTATAACAGTATACATTCAATTTCACATTCTATTCGATTTCATGGGATAGGTAAAACGCAATAATATAGTCAATCAAGATTGACAGAAATACAGAAGCATAAATAGAGGTGACGTGTAATATGCTGAAGCTTCAGGGATGTATAGGATCCAGGGCAATGGTTTCAGTAGCTTGCTCACTACGGTATGCAATGGTTACCCGTTTGCCCACGCGTATGGGGCCTATAAGTTTCTGCCCTTATGCATGGCGTGATGACGTCTTTGGAACCTCGTCTATATAGGTTGTTTCAACCATTCTTGAACATTCTGTTGCACAAGGATGTCCAACTTGTAAGTTCTAGACCCTTTATTTACACCCTTTATTATTAAAGGACAAGTTCACCTTCATAGACATGTGGGTTGAGTGAATGCAGCAATATTAGTGGAACACATCAGTGAGAGTTTGAGGAAAATCGGATTCAAAAGTTATGAATTTTCAACGTTTCTGCTCAGTCACGGCTGGATGAGAAGACTACTATAGCTTGTGATGTCACATGTGTACAACGATATAAAGAAAGTATAAAGAAAATTCAACATATTTTCACTTTTCTCACATAACAAAAGAACACTCGACTTCTCTCTTTCAGAAGTCAGAAGTCAGTATCACCCGTAACATACGTCAGTCACAAGTCAAAGAAAATGTGCACTTTATTCAAAAAGTAAAGTTTTGTGAAATTCTCTTTTTATTTTCCTCATATCGTTCTACGCATGTGACATCATACATTGTAGTACTCTTCTCATCCAGCAGTGACTGCGCAGATACATAACATAATACAAATTCATAACTTTTGAACAGATTGTCGGATTTTCCTCAAACTTTCATTGATGTGTTCTCCTAATATTGTTGCATTCACTCAATCCAATAGTAATGTACTCTTAAATTAATCCCACAAGGATTGGAACAATCATCCCCCAGCATTCCCACTGATTTCCACTGATCAGTTACTAGCCATCCCCTTTAACTTATATGCATTTATTCTTAAGATAGGGCACCTTGGGTCACACAATGCAACTAACTATGAACTGCATGTATACATTGACCTACACCACTCCTTGTGTTAACGCTTTTAAGAAACTTTATCTAATAAACATTTATGACATCATTGCCTCCTAATTCGCTTGTTTGTCAATAGCCCTCTCAGGGCGGTGAGTTGGCTCAGTCGGTAGCACGTCTGTCTCACGATCACGCGGCCCGGGTTCGAACCCGAGTCTGGACTGAGCAATGATGTGTGTAAACATACCGTCCCCTCTAGCAAGAGGCAAAACACTCTGTCCCTCGGATAGGACATAAAATGAAGGACCCGTGTATGAGAGAGTAATAACTCATGCACGTAAAAGATCCCGCTTCATTCATTCATCGCATAGAGCAGGGTGTCTAACCCAGTGAAGTGGTCCCACCTCACATCCAACTGGACCCATGGAAGACCAGCTTTGTAGCTGAATATGGGCTATCCAGCCATCTTCGCAGATGGGAATTAACAAACAAACAAACAAACAAACAAAACTCTTGTAAATGGCGGCACTGTAAAATTACATTCCATGAGCAAAAGTCTATTTTTCAACATGGAAGTTTTTTTGATTACACAAATTTTCACCATTTGGAAGCAAATACATATATGGACAAATACAAAAGTTATGCTGAGTCGAGGGGAAGGTGCATTCCAATGTGTTTTGTTAAACATTTCAGTATTTTAACAATGATTGCAAGATGAGGTCATCTGAGGAATATTGGTTTTGAAGGATTTTTGTGGGCGTTCTCAAGTAATCTGAAGAAAACTAGAAGAAAAAAAAATCGTTAAAAATGGAATGTTTCTAGATAGTCATTTCACCGCAAAAGTGATGTTGAGAGTATCATAAATCAACACAAATCAACATGCATTTGGATTTCAGGGCCCCTTTAATTGAAAGAAGGCCTATACTAGACCTATGATAATTATCTGCATGGATCTCTTGACATGGGTAGGCCTACTCCATCTCTTGGTCGGTCAGTGATCAGCTGTGCTGAATAGTTTTGATGACTACGATTTGTTCCTCTGTCTCTCTGCTTCATATAATGTCGCTTTAATGTGTTCATTCGCCAGCTCCTCTTGTATGGTATCTCTACGGCCGCCTTCCGTCATTCTCACGCCGCATGATGCTCATTGGTGGTCCGTTCCTATCCTCGCTTGGGCTCATCCTGGCGAGCTGGGCCGTCGACTACGTGCAGTTTTCAGCTAGTCTTGCACTCTCTGGTAAGAGATCAAAATACTCCATGGTATTGGGAGTATGAAGGCACACAAACTGACACCTTTTCTTTCTTAAGTCTTTGTTCACTCAGTCTCAGTGTAAACGTGAATTGTATTTGTTAGGATTTCTTGAAAGATAATCTTCGTAAGTGTTCAAAGGTTTAAAGCATTTTGATCGAAAAATTGTCAAATGTGCTGCCAAAAGTGTGTGCTAGATTGTTGAATTTCACTTCTTCAAATTCCTAACTCGTGTGGGAGGGGGGCACACTTTACCCCGTCTAAAGCCCATATCATCTTTATGAACTTTGTATTCAGTAAAGACACACATATCATGCGGGTCAAAAGGTGACAAAATCTACGACTGTGCCATTCATTTTTTTTCCTTTTTATGAATTGTTTATCAATGAGGAAGACTACACAGTGACAAATCATATCATATCACATACAATATGCTTATGTAATAAATGACATAAAAATAATAATCCTAAGTTTATAGGCCCTACAAATCTTATAACATGACTACATGTAAGTTTTATTCCATAGCGTATTACTCCATAACGTATTACTTTTACTCAACTAAATTCACAGAATTACAGTAGAAGGCGACGGCCGGGCATAGCTAGATCCATACAGATACGATTACACACTTGCACACGGTTGGCATTTTCCCCCTCACATAGTACACACAGCCTATCAACAGCTCCGTTTTGACATAGCTCGGCACATGGGTCAAAAGGGTATTTTCTGTGCACTCACGCATGCCTACGCATTCATACATTCCGCATTGCATGTTAACACAGACCATTCACGGAAGAGTTTAAAGCGTGGAACCGGGGTTTCTGCCCAGGACATAAATGGAGATAGGAAGCTGTGAAGCTTGTTTATTCGATCAGGGAATAGAACGAATATAATAGAGCAGAAAAAAACAAATCTAAGTGCTTTGTTGCTATAAAGTACCATACATGGCATGTGGAACACATTTAAAGGGTGTGTACAGTTCTGGTCGAGTTGAGGATTTAGCTTTTAACGTTTTGCAAGATATTCAGAAACCACTCTATGAGATGTCAAAGAGCATGCAGTTCTAAGGGGTATCAAAAGTTTATTCGATGAAAATCAGTTTTGAAATGGCTGAGATATCCAAAAACAAGGTGAAACAAAGAGATCCTAATAAAGTTGTGGCATGTCGCCTTTTATTATTAGCACTTTTTGGGATATCTCAGCCATTTGAAAACCAATTTTCATCAAATAAACGTTGAATCCTTTTTAGAATTACATACTCTTTCATATTTTAAAAGAAGCTTTTCATTATCTCACTTAGGAATGTTCAAAACATGAATCCCTACCTCAACCAGTACTGTACAGTCCCTTTAATACTCATGCATGCTCTGTTTGAATACATCCTTGCATTTTTCTGACATGCATATGCAATTAAACATCTCTTGTTGTCATTGTATCTCTTGTTGACTTCATAGTATCTCGTAACATGTGAATATACTTATACATTTATCTCTATCACATATCGATGAGCAAACGAATGAATCTCCATGATTCCATTACACAGCCCCACTAAATGCTTAGAGCTTGCTACTATGGCTGAAATAAATTAATTCAAAATCTATCTCACTTGCCGTTTAAATTGTAAAATGTCCTGACTTATCGCGCGCAATTACATATTATTATGCAAATTGATCTCAGCACTTTATTTACCACTCTTACTCAGCTGCAATGTGCATCGATTCTGCTTAACTTGAACTTATGCACAAACATCAGAAATCGTACAAATACAATTTTGTGTAATCACTCATTAACTCTCAGTGATCTGGCTCTGTATAGTCACAACCCATAGACCTTGGAATGGAGATTAAACTGAGCTAGCAAACATTCACCTACAGTCAAACCTGTCTATGTTACCCCGCTAACATTTGGACGTTTTCTGAAGCGTTCCAAGTTCCTTATTTGGACGTTTTGTCAAAACGTTTTCAGAACGTCTTTTTGTGGAAGGTTTTCGACGTATTTAAAACATTTCAAATGGACGCTATGAAAACTTTTTTAAACGTTTAAAAAAATAATAAAAAACCTTTCGGAATTTTTAAGGACCTGCAGAAAACCTTTTGGACGTTATATAGACGTCAGTGAAATCTTTAAAGAATATTCAAAACGTTCTGTGGACGTGCTACGAACGTTTAGAAAACCCTTGAAAACCATCTAGCACGTTCAAAAAACGCCAAGTTAAGAACGTCTAAAAAAAAAATCTTATGACCCATTCCAGAACGTTTAGAGAACCTTTAATATCCGTCTATAGAACGTCCAGGAAACCTTTTAAGACCGTCTGATTTATATTTTTTATTGGGCATTTAAAAAAAGTAAAGTTATGATGTTATACAGGCACAATTCTAATCCCATATAATCCTATATCCTAACCTAATCCCATATAATCCTATCCTAACCTAATCCCATATAATCCTATCCTAATCCCATATAATTCTATCCTAACCTATTACTAATGTCCTACCACCTAAAAACTACGTTCTGTTCCCAATTGATGAATCTGTATCAAATTCTTTTATATACCAGCAAACTGTTGTAATGCATGAAGACATGGTTACTAATATTGAATCACACACACCTTTAGGCCTATGAACTATGAAAATACCTCTTCATCACACAATTTGAAATTGTGAATAACTGAACAATAACGTAGGTACAACTTTTGATACAGAAAGTTTGAACCTGGCTTAAGTCTTTACAGTTCAGTGCCTTTCATCTATTTCCACTAGTTTTCAAATCTTATATTTTCTTGTTTGAATATTCACAAATAGGCATGAATATTCATGAAAAAGAAACCAATGACGAACACGTACTGGGCCAAATAAAACGTTATTTAAACGTTCGTTAGGGACGAAGTCGACGTAGTAGACCTAATAAAAACGTTTTGTGGACGTTTATAAAGGACAAAGACGTAGCAGACATAATAAAAACGCTTCCCATGAATGACTGACACTGCTACAAAGCAGAAAACACGCTGAATTATCGGGTCGGCCTACGGCTCCATGTGTGTCTGTGGCCGCTATAGACAGGTTAAAATCTACCCCGAGAAACATGATTTGTGGCACCTGGCCGGCTTAGACAGGTGGTCGCTATACACAAGGTCTTTAACAGGGCTTTTCTCTCGGGAAGATTTTTCAGTGGCCGCCATAGACAGGAGGCCGCGAAGGCAGGTTTGACTGTGTGTACCCTTATTCATAATTATTCGAACAATATTTGTATCAGCATTCTTATTGTACAGGAGGTATATTGTAGGCCCTTCCAATAGGCCTTATGTTACTTTGAGCTGCTTTGAGCTAACTAAACGATTTTCAAATATAATACCTTACAATACAATCGACAGTTCTATATTCACTATAAACCAACACCGTTATCCCATGCTCGGATCAACGATTCTACCACAGACATAGATATCATGCATCACTGACTTATTTACAAATAGGGCACGCTCAATGATGCACTATACTGGAATGTAGAACGACAAATACTAAAATTATCCCGACTGTTGTTTTGTTTCACCGAGGCCGCAGGCCGATGTGAATAAAAGTGCACGAGGGACAATTTAGTATTTGGAGTTCTACAATTGCCCTAATTGTTATAGTAAATAGGCCTCTCGATCTATATGCATTTTCCGCAGGTCTAGGCCCTAAGTACGAGATTTAACATAAATTGAACTCACCGCAGAGATATAGTAACTACAAAGAGATTTTCCCCAGTGACTGCTAGAGTGCGGAGTCTTCATACGCCCTGTACTAAGTGAGCGCAAGGGGAGCATTGGATGACAACGAGGCGGTACAACGGTAGGCTCACCCCTCGTGCTAACACGCTAGCAAACGAGCAACCGAGGAGCAGCCAAAATCAAGTGCGTACTCGCGTAAAATTTCAGAAGTTCGCGTAATACGCGCTGTAGAAATGTATTGACCGATTCGGGTTCGTTGAGGGCAGCAGACATTTTATGGCACTGGGCGCAGCCATGAGCTCAAATTGCGGTGTCTCAGCCGACCCCCCCCCCCCCTGCTCTCCCCCACCCCACGGGCAACATGTTTATCGCGCACTTGTAACAAAGGTTCGCGCACTAAGCAAGCATTCGCGCACTCAGTACGAGACGCCCATTGGCTAAAACAGCCATGCATCAGTTTCTCATTAAGCGCGCGTGAGAGGGGTGGGGAGAGAGAAGGGGGGGGGGGGTCGGCTGAGACACCGCAGTAATGGTGCTGCCCATGCCAAAAATACACATAGCGCGTCACAGAATCGGTCAGTACATAGTACGCACACCGAACTAAAACATAGTGGAATGCGTGTTCACCCAGGAAATACGCAACCACCAAAACTTGCTACCACCGCCATTTTGTTCGGGCAATTTTTCCTTATATGGAGTGCGGGCTGTGTCTCCGAAGTGCAAGACCATTGTCATATTGTACAAACGTGCATTGTTACGTCATAATCACTAGCCACTGGACGGCGTACTCTTGCTTGCGCGCGTACCAGTGGCCCAGTCTGACCGCGCTTAAGCGTGCACTCCATATAAGGAAAAATTGCCGGAACAAGATGGCGACGCAACACGGTAATTTGGCTGCACGGTCTCGTGTATGTTGGGAATAGGGACACGCATTCCACTATGTTTTAGTTCGGTGAGTACGCAAAGTCCGCCATTGTTAAGTGAGCTATGGCGGCCCCACAGAACTATATAGGTAGAATGATCAAGTGGGGTCTGAAAGCATAGCCAGCGCACGCGATCTCCGCCATTTTGGTTAGTCTTTTGTTACGTCACGGCTAGCGTGCGCAGAACAGGGTTTGCAGAGTTGCAGCATAGCGCAGGCCTACGCTGACTTTTTCTTCTTCTTTTTTACCTCCCCCTGTTCATCGCAAGCCGTGACGTAACAAAAGACTAATCAAAATGGCGGCATGAAATGTGCGCGCAACTGGCTATAAAGCTACGCGTGGGTTGTGAATGGGCTTGATCAATCTACCTATTTATATCTGTGGGCGGCCCCCATGAAATCACTGACTCCATTGTAGAGTCCGCCCTCTAGTGGTGGGGAGGAGAAAAATCTCTTTGAGTAACTATAACCTTGTTTAGTGCCTATCATAGAGCTGTATTTACATATCGCTAGAGGGCGTACTGATTTATATCGCTGTGATCGCATGGAGAGCTCGCCGCCATTACTAAGAGTGGCAAGTGAGAGTGGCAAGTGCATATGCACGCACACTGCATCTGCCAAAATTGTTCATGCAGACGATATTGCCAGTGCGTATACTTGGGCTTTAAATAATTTTGTATTTTTTATTACAGATTTTCTAACAGCCATTTATGATTTATGTCGAATAATTTTAGAGTTAAATTCCCATGACAAGATTAAATGTATAGAATATAATATACTCTGTAGTACATTTGTGTGATATGTTCAGGACTTTGTGTGTGTGAGAGAGAAAGAGTGTGTGTGTGTGTGTGTGTTTGTGTGTGCAGGCATATTCACTATGTCCCATTCAAATTATTGTATTCCTAATTAAGGTTGAGGTGGGGGCCTTCAGTAAGTGTGTGTGTGTGTGTGTGTGTGTGTATTTGTCTTTGTTATGGATGTGTATGTGTGTGTAGGCCTACTTGTGTTTGTTATGGATGTGTTATGCATGTGTATGTGTGTGTATTTATGTTTGTTAGGTATGTGTGTGTGTGTGTGTGTGTACAAGTAATGATCCTTTGATCTCAAGATACACCAAATTCACTCTGAAGCTACCTTTTTTTTCAAGTAGCCTAGCTACTTCTGTAAAAGTATGGCATTTTCCTCTGATTTCAGCGATTTTGCTACCCTTTTCACATACGTGCGTACATCGCCCGTCCGTGAAAAACAACCCCTTTTACACGCATTGTAAAATACAGGACTTGTAATGGCAATGTCCCCAGGGCTGGATTGGAGACCTGCCCCCCCCCCCCCCCCCAAAAAAAAAAAAAAAAATGTATGCCACCATGTGCCTCCCACCCCCACCCCCTGAAAAAAAACAAAAATATGCTGAATAAAAAAATAATCACAGTAGCAGTTCAGGGTGCCCCCTACAAAATTGCGAGGCCCCCAGTGCCCCCTACTGGAGAAATCCTAGCTATGCCACTGATTCCCGCCCCGGGGTTATCTCCAAGTCGCGTTCACCACTCGGTCAATCAGAGCTAATTAGCTGCGTAGCTGCACTTGAATGTCCGCGATGAACAATCAGCGCTCAGCGTATGAAAATTGATACACTACTGAGGAGATAATTATTTAGCTTTAATTTACATTAAAAATAGCAATTATATTGCGTAACGCCTGGTTTTGTGAATGAGATTATCAAATTATCACTCAAATCGTTGATTTTCATCGCGTGTACGTCTTGCAAAGGAGTAAATCCGGCGTTGTCAACCCCGGTTGTCAACGCAACGGTACATTGCTAATACACAAGCGATTCGCACTGTACTAAAGTTTTGCCACTCAAAGGGTGCGTTTATAAGATTTCTCTTCTGGCCAGAAACATTGTTTTGAAACACTGTTTCTGGCCAAACAGTGATTCTAGCTCGAAAAAAATTCTTATAAACGCTAACCGTGATTTGAAACAGTGTTTTGAAACACTGTTTGTAAACGCACAAAATAGTGCGTTTACAAACAGTGTTTCTGTAGAATCAGTGTTTCAAAAATCTTATAAACGCAACCGCGATCACAAACACTATTTATGTGACGTTACAATGCCTTGCGCGCACCCTGTTTGATCTTTTGCCGAGGAAAAACTGCGCAGAGTGAGTTGCGCAATGGCACAGTCTGAGCGAGAGCCCCAACACGCTCGGAGAAAAAATCTTATAAACGCTCTCCCGACGAAAGTGTGATTTGAAACAGTGTTTCAAAACAGTGATTCAAAACAGTGATTCTAGGCCCGCAAAATCTTATAAACGCACCCTTAGTAATGGCGGATCGTGCTCCATGCGATCACAGAGCCTTAACGTGCGCGCGTATGACGAGTCCGCACTCTAGTACGTATAATAGAGGTCTATGGTGCCTATTGACCGATTCGGGTTCGTTAAGGGCAGCAGACATTTTATGGCACTGGGCGCAGCCATGAGCTCAAATTGCGGTGTCTCAGCCGACCCCCCCCCCCCCCCCCCGCTCTCCCCCACCCCCCGGGCAACATGTTTATCGCGCACTTGTAACAAAGGTTCGCGCACTAAGCAAGCATTCGAGCACTCAGTACGAGACGCCCATTGGCTAAAGCAACCATGCATCAGTTTTTTTCATTCTGCGCGCGTGCTAATGTAGGGAGAGGGGTGGGGGAGTGGGAAGGGGGGGGGGTCGGCTGAGACACCGCGTAATGGCGCTGCCCATGCCAAAAATACACATAGCGCGTCACAGAATCGGTCAATACCGAAGTTTTTTCCACTATCACGTGACGCAATCTAACCAATTACAACGGCATATTTTACTCAACCTCTGTATTATATTCTTGTATTGCATATGAGATCTCGCTTCGGAAGCTACGTAGACCTACAAACTGCGGCCTTTATTGTTCATACCGCGGTACAGTGATTTTCTTGCCATTCGCCCGTCCCACAAAACAGCACATTCTTACTGAGGCATGTTGATATGTAAATCGTACACATTGAACATATTGAGATGTCTTGAACATATCTTGATACCCTTTCGCACTGACAAGATCTGTTCACCAATATATTCTGCAACTTTATTTTTCAGAACTATTATTGGCATATAACATGTATAACACATTATTTTTTTCATATATCATTTCCGTCACGAGTATCTCTATACGCAATATACCACGTCAAGTTAGCTATGACTGAGCATGCTTGGTTCATAAATTTTTGCAATGAATGATTATTGTGGCACAAAAAAAAAAAGGAACATGACAAACAACAGTGAAGCCCTTTACCAACGCTATACCTTCACGCAACAAAACATTTTTAAACCTCTGGTATAATTTGGTGGCTTTGTTATGGTAATCGCTGGCTCCTTAAGAACTGATTTCACGAAACATGGGAGCGATTTGCATAGAACACAAATGGCAAAATTCAGCATTCATATTTCAGTCTGGAGAAGATCATCAAATGGAAGCGGCGGTTTGGAAGCGTTGTCAATTGTTCGTGGGTGTTTTTTTTTTTTTTTTTTTTTTTTTTTTTTACTTCGGCAAGAATTAAATATATATATATATATATATATATACATATATATATATATATATATATATATATATATTTTTGTTTTCTTTTTGGCGAACATTTTTTCTCAAAAATGTCTTTAAAGCTTCGTGATATCCGCAAGACCTTCGCAAGACGTGCGCGATGTTCGCAAAATCTTCGTGAAACCCCAAACAGATCCCGAAACTTTGGTTAATGTCTCGCGTATATTTCGCGAAGTTCTCCCGATCATTTTTCGATATAACCGCACACTGTTCGCGTACTTTTGAGACATTCTCACCAACGTTTAGCGCATGTTTGGGGAAAAATCCGCACCCCTTAATGTATGATCTCTTTAAAGCTCTACAAATTAAATTCGTAGCCTACATCCAAGAAAAAAACACGGTATGGTGATAGAAACGAAATTTTTGAAACAGGAAAAAATCACGGAATATACACTTAAAATGGCTCTAAATTCTAAAGTACGCCAAAATTATGTTTGAAGTTGAAGATAATTGTGGGGAAACCTGCAAAAAGTCAAATAATTGTGGGGGTTGGTCCTCAGAAAAAAAAAAATGTTGGGACACACACACACAACAGAGAAATGAAAGGTAGAGAAAGGAAAAATATACAGGAAAGACAAAAACTTCAATTTAAGACGGCTACCCTCCTTTGAAGCATTTCTACCAAGATCATTGAAAAAAAAAATGCGTTGTTCGCATTTCCATCGCTTTTTCTTCGTGGACGTAACTGGCTGTACTTTAACAATGGCACACACGTCATTCGCACATACGTCGTGAGATCTTCGACCAAACTACGCAAGGATGGTTTTCGGCTTCATTGTCGGAACACAGAGAAAAACTTTTCCGAATATTGGATTTTGCCACTCGCGTCCTTCGGAAATATGTTCGCGTGTTCCGTAAAATCAGCCTTTTATTCTAATCTGGATATCCCAAAATACACAATTGTGGTTTAGCATTTATATGGCTCAATAGCCAATTGAACTTTGCGTCTTAGTTATTTTTTTTTTTCAAAACTCTATTGCTAGGTGTGGGCTTTTCGTTCATGTTGATGTGCGTACTGCTGGAACTCAGCGAGCAGGCAGGGACACACTTCGGTCTCTTTCTCAGCATAGGATCGATGGGCTTCGCGGCAGGTATGTCCGTCATCCCTCTGCTAAGAGAATTCCTGATGAACGTGTACGGCTGGAGAGGCGCCATGTTGATCCTGGGCGGGTTCATGGGAATCTCATCACAATGATCGCAGCGATTCGTCAAAAGGTGCCCGCATCCTCTCGGAATAAGGCAACGAACGAGGAGAAAATCCCTATGTGTGGAGATGTTTCAGAAGAAACATTTACAAATGACAATGCATTGTGTGAATTGGACTGCAGCAACTCTGAAGGCCTCCTCGGAGTTTCTTCAAAGAGATATCTACACACAGCAGATGGAAATGAAGTGCTGCTCGAAAGCTTAGATGATACGTCAGATGAGCGCCGAATGTCAGGCTTTGGAGACTCTTGGTTTGACCCTGCGAAGAAGCTTCAACCGAGTAACAGCTATCCCCAACAGGCTAAAAACTTGAGAACAAGGTTGGCAAATGCTCTAAGAAATTCAGAATTTTACCAGAATCCATCATTAACTCTATTCCTAGCGGCCATGGCACGATTTGGCATGGCCTACGGAGCGTGGCATGCCTTCCTTCTCCCTCGTGCAATTGAAAGTGGAATGACAATTTATTTTGCAATCCTTGTCACCGTATGTGTAGCCGTCGCGAACATAACGAGTCGCATTGTCCTTGCACCTCTCACGGAGAAAACTTCTAAACTTCATGAAATCCACCTGTGTCTTACCTTGCTCCACGCCCTTACAATACTTTGTGACGTCCTCATCTTCAGGTCCTCATCTCCATATACGTAACATCAATCTTGTCTTCATTCACCATGGCCGGTCGGCGAAATTATTCTTCCCACATAAGTTCCGGACCCCAAGTCTACATTAAATGAATATTCATATGACTTGCCAATCCAAGTGTCGTTTTGAGCGGTGAGTTGTTTACGTGTCGCAGTGCACTTGAGTGTTTCCTAAAATTGCATGGGTTGCTTCGGGGCGCTGTTACTATGTTACAACGCCCCGCGCCGGGGTTGTACACAAAATGAAACGGAGGTGGAAAACTAGTTATGAATACACCAAGAGTGTCCAAGACTACCAACGATGGCATTTTACCGTAGAAAAAAAAAATACACTGAACATCTTGCACCGGAAAAAAAAATCGAGGTAAAAACTACAATGAGGAAAACTAGGGTGAAAACCCGATGCTGGGAAGACGAACGATGAAGACACTTTAAGGTAAAAATGCTTACACGGAAACAAACAAGTGGGTACCATACAAAGTACGATGTTCTCGCACACACGTAGATAATCTATATCGTGTTCAATCAAAAAACTCAACAAACACTCAAACAAAAACTCACCTCTAAATTGTTGCAAACGAGATAATTACTTTAAAAAATGAACAAAACACTCTCAGAAGTGCGATTGTACTCTGAGAATAAAAGAGATAGAATGATACGAAAGCAAAAGAGAGAAACAAAGAGAGAAATGGACGGGAAGCAAACCTAGAGAAGTTACGCCACACTCACTAACGTAATTCGACACACAGGTAAACATAATCGTCACGCACTCTCTCTGAGAAGATCGATATCACGATACCGCGCGTAAGAAATCACTTCAGTTGTGCTGGGGCAACAAACATGCGAGCACAACACAATGTTGGAGGTCGACATTTTATTCGATTTTCTCTTTTCCTAGCTCGCCGCGATATAAAAAACAAGTCCACACGCATGCGTACTCTTATTTTGAAGACACAAGTCATATTCACATTCATATATTATTGTTACGACCAAAATCACTCTGAGAATGATCGCACAAAGGAAACAATCAACTAATGTTCAGGCGGTTTATTAACAGTGATATTGTGGATACAGACTCGTAATCGGTTTTCACATCAGTACAATAATGATCAATAAAACAATTATAAATCAATAGTGGAATCACTTACACGTATTAATCCTTTAATTGAGAAGGTCCAAATGCAATGTTCGATGCACAAATGAATAATCCTTGACGTGCCGATGAATGATTCCTCCGGCGTAACTCCAGAGGCACAGGTTGCATTAATCCACAGTATAAATCCGGGGTAAAATCCACGATATATGTTCACGGCGAAACGCGCAGAATCCAAACGTTGTGACGACCACGTCCAGTTGATGCGTTGAATGATGATTCACTTTATAATGTCCAGCAAGGAATCCAGCCCGTCACAGCTTTGCCGTAACAATGTCCGTTGACACTAAAACATGGAGTCTATCTCCAATGTAGGCAAATTAATTCTCTGCAGGCAAAATGTCTCCCAGGCCTTATCTCCACAAACACAGTTTGTATAGCAGGTCAGCAGGTAACACAGGACTGACTATATAACAAGTCGCTTCAGAGCCAGAAGTGACGTAACTCTCAGAGCAGAGGTGTTGGGTACTCTGCCTACCTCAGAATTTCTCCGGCTTATATACTATCCATTCACCCCTTTCTAGTACATTCTGTAAGTTTCTCCAACCTGGGGCCACATACCTGAACATACTAGCAAGTCCAAATTCCAGGAATCCTGGATGACTCACTGCCTAACTATGTGCGTAACATCATTGCCAAAATTAACTACCAATCACATTGGGCTACAAGGGCAGTGCCTCACTCAGCCAGCACTTCCTAGAATTTTCTGGAATGGGTTAAATCATTCTAGATTGAGTGAGCTATAATGTATTTCCTGTCACATGCATACATGTACTGTAGCTACATTGTATACCACATAGAAAATTCTCCACTGATCTGGTCAGCCTGTATGTACTATATCTATATCATATAGAATGTTCTCCATTATTCTGGTCACCCGTGTACATACACATTAAAACAACCATGCATACAGCCTTGATACATGTACATAACTACTTGTGTGTACATTTGTGACACCATCCCCCATGGGAAAAAGAAAGCCTTGCCGTAGCAAGGGTTTCTTTTACCTTCACAATTTCTCATTGTTATTTACAACGAATGTGAGGTACAATCCAAGTCAAGCAACAATAATCACATGCTTTTAAATAGCTGCATTAATTCCATGTTCTCTTTTCATGGATACCAGTTACATTGATATTGCTTGGATTCTTGGAGCTTATACAATCGTGTCAAACTGTTTTGCATACATTAATGGATATTCTAAACACATACACTGTAAAAGTGATATGCCGGTGAAAACTTTTCACCCTTAACTTCTACTGTGCTATCCACTATCTATGTCACACCAACTGACTTTCTGTCATAGCACTCTTTCAGCATATTGACATGACACATTCTCTGTTCTTTGCATCTGTCTGGTGTGCTGATCACATAGTTCACATCATTGAGTTTCTTTTTGACACAGTATGGGCCACTGAACTTGGCTTTCAGTGGTTCACCTTGGATGGGCAGCAGTACAAGAACTTTGTCACCTGGTTTGAAGGTTCGGGCTTTGGCATTTTTGTCTGCCTTTCTCTTCATTGAGTCTTGTGACACTTTCAAGTTTTCCCTAGATACCTCACAAGCCTTTGAAAGCCTTTCACGAAACTTTGACACATAGTCAAGTAGGTGGACCTCATCATCCTCAGTCATGAGTTTCTCTTTGATGAGCTTCAGTGGGCCCCTAACTTCATGACCGTACCCCAACTCAAATGGGCTGAAACCCGTCGACTCATTTTGGGAGTCCCTCGTTGCGAACAGTAGGAAAGGGATGCCCTTATCCCAATCCTCGGGATACTCCTCACAAAATGCCCTAATCATTGTCTTTAGGGTCTGGTGGTAGCGCTCCAACGCACCTTGGGATTGGGGATGATAAGCTGACGACTTCAGCTGCTTCACACCCAAACGATACATCACCTCTTGAAATATGCCTGACATGAAATTTGACCCTTGGTCAGACTGCACTTCCTTGGGCAACCCATACCTAGTGAAAAACTGCACTAGAGCATCTACCACAGTCTTAGCAGTGATATTTCGTAATGGGATAGCCTCTGGGAACCGTGTAGACATATCCATGATTGTCAAGAGGTACTTATGACCCGACATAGTCCTAGGCAAAGGTCCAACACAGTCAACTAGAACCCGACTGAATGGTTCTTCAAACGCAGGTATCGGAATCAATGGCGCCGGCTTCACTGAATGCTGTGGTTTACCAGCCACCTGACATGTGTGACAAGTCTTGCAAAACTCAGCCACATCCATATTCAACCCTGGCCAATAGAAATGCCTCATGATCCGATCCTTTGTCTTTCTGACGCCTAAATGGCCGCCAACTGGTAACTCGTGAGCAATCCTCAAGATCTCACCGCGGTAACAGGGAGGGACAACAACTTGACGGACCACAGTCCAATCCTCATCAGCTGGCCTATGGGGAGGTCTCCACTTCCTCATCAAAATGCCATCTTTGACATAATAGCACTCAGGGACCTTTGCAGCCTCAGCCTCAGAACACGCCGTCTGAGACAAGCCTTTCAACTCAGAGTCTGCCTGCTGTGCTTCAACCAAGGAAGACTTGCTAAACAGCCCATCACTGTTAGCCTCGGAGCCTAATACAGCAACCCCATCATTCAAATCCTTGAAAAAGGTTTCTGCCAACCAAACACCGGAATTCTCCTCCACATCAACAGAATCCGCATCATCTTGAACAGCTCTACGAGCCTGAGACCTAGTCACAACACAATCTGGGAAAATCCCAGGAAACTCTTCCTGCAACTGCTCAGTTTCAGCAACCACCACTGGTTTATCCGAAACAACTGGAGACGCAACCACCTTATCCCCAGCCAAGTCATTCCCCAACAGGAAGTCAATGCCTACCATGGGCAACTCAGGAACAACTCCAACAGTGACAGGACCAGAAACTAGGTCACACTTCAAATCCACTCTTTACAGTGGAACTGACATATAACTGCCATCAACAGTCTAAATCAAGACTTTTGCATTCACTGCACTATCTGGTGGAAAAGTCATACCACCATCCACCATCAACGACTGAGAGGCCCCCGTATCCCGCAGGATGACTACTGGCTTACCTGCCTCGCCAGAAGCACATGGGGTCACCTCACCATCAAACAAAAAGCTACGATAGCTCTCATCCACCTGCTTAGTTCTATCTCTGAATTTGGGAGATCGACTTTCAATGGCCTGTGTTTCACTGAACGGGACACTATTTTCGGGTAGGACACTTTTTGACATGACAAATCCCATGTCCTTCTTTGTTTTGTTTTGCAACTTCCAACACTGTGACTTTACATGCCCTGTCTTGTTACAGTGAAAACATTTGATGACATTTGCACTTGTACAGGACCCTTTGTCAGATTGAGGCTTTGGTGCCGATGAAGTTTCAGAACTCGTGCCTTTTTCAGGACCAGCATTCTTTGGATTGCTCAACTGATTTTTGTCTCTTTTGTTTCCAGAGAAATTCCTGAAAGGTGGTCTGTTGTCATTTCTGTGGGTCAGCTCATACTCATCAGCCATCAAGGCTGCTTTATGCAAACTTGTCACTTTGTGATCATCCAAATGCGACCTCACACTGAAAGCAACACTCTTTTTGAATTCTTCCAAGAGAACAACCTCACGTAGGTTATCAAAGTCCTGATCCACTTTCAGGGATCTGTACCACCTATCAAACATCATTTCTTTTTCACGAGCAAACTCAACATGTGTCTGGCCTGGTTTGCGGTACGAATTTCTGAACTTGTGTCTGTACGCCTCTGGCACCAACTCATAAGCATTCAACACTGCCTTCTTGACTGTAGCATAGTCACGTGATTGCTCTTCAGAGAGAGATGAGTACACATCGGCTGCTTTGCCGACAAACACACTTTGAAGGAGCAAGGGCCAAAAGTCCTGTGGCCAGTTCAAACTGTTAGCCACCTTCTCAAATGACACAAAATATGCATCAACTCTATTTTCTTCAAACTTTGGCACCAATCGAATGTTCTTTGCCAAATCAAATTCAGAGGGAGCCCTTTCACAATTTCCAACAGTCTGTGCATGAGCCAATTCCATATCACGCAATTTCAATTGTTGCTCCACTTCAAGTTTCTTCATTTCAATTTCTCTTTCTACTTCTCTAGCCCTTTCCCTTTCCTTCATTTCCATTTCTCTTTGTTCTCTTTCCCTCTCTCTTTCCCTTTCTCTTTCCTTTAATTCCATTTCTCTAGCCCATTCCCTTTCCTTCATTTCCATTTCTCTAGCCCTTTGCTCTCTTTCTAGTTTTAATCTCATCTTCTCTTTCTCCATTTCCAATTTCGCAAGCTCAAGCCGTGTTTGATCTGAAATTTGAGCTCGATCTGGAGTGTCAATTTCTTCTTTGAGCTCCATGTGACCAGCTACTAAGTCAAGAATTTCTGCCTTTCTTACACCTTGTGGAACATCTACATTTAAATGCTGTGCAATGGCGGTCAAATCACATTTGCGTAACCTTTGCAAATCTTTGAGGGACAAATCTGTCCTCTGAACAAATGCCTGAACATCCATTGTACTGATTGACATTGTCACAATGTATACACACAATATACAATTGAACAATCAACTCAACTGGTATTTTGTCTGTACCAATATTCTGGATTCCGGAACATTCCAAATTCTAAGTTTTGGCTTTAAATTCACTTCTCGGACACAAGCCCCCAATTTGGTTACGACTATTATATGTGAGAATGATCGCACAAAGGAAACAATCAACTAATGTTCGGGCGGTTTATTAACAGTGATATCGTGGATACAGACTCGTAATCGGTTTTCACATCAGTACAATAATGATCAATAAAACAATTATAAATCAATAGTGGAATCACTTACACGTATCTGATATCAGAAAATCCTTTAATTGAGAAGGTCCAAATGCAATGTTCGATGCACAAATGAATAATCCTTGACGTGCCGATGAATGATTCCTCCGGCGTAACTCCAGAGGCACAGGTTGCATTAATCCACAGTATAAATCCGGGGTAAAATCCACGATATATGTTCACGGCGAAACGCGCAGAATCCAAACGTTGTGACGACCACGTCCAGTTGATGCGTTGAATGATGATTCACTTTATAATGTCCAGCAAGGAATCCAGCCCGTCACAGCTTTGCCGTAACAATGTCCGTTGACACTAAAACATGGAGTCTATCTCCAATGTAGGCAAATTAATTCTCTGCAGGCAAAATGTCTCCCAGGCCTTATCTCCACAAACACAGTTTGTATAGCAGGTCAGCAGGTAACACAGGACTGACTATATAACAAGTCGCTTCAGAGCCAGAAGTGACGTAACTCTCAGAGCAGAGGTGTTGGGTACTCTGCCTACCTCAGAATTTCTCCGGCTTATATACTATCCATTCACCCCTTTCTAGTACATTCTGTAATTTTCTCCAACCTGGGGCCACATACCTGAACATACTAGCAAGTCCAAATTCCAGGAATCCTGGATGACTCACTGCCTAACTATGTGCATAACATCATTGCCAAAATTAACTACCAATCACATTGGGCTACAAGGGCAGTGCCTCACTCAGCCAGCACTTCCTAGAATTTTCTGGAATGGGTTAAATCATTCTAGATTGGGTGAGCTATAATGTATTTCCTATCACATGCATACATGTACTGTAGCTACATTGTATACCACATAGAAAATTCTCCACTGATCTGGTCAGCCTGTATGTACTATATCTATATCATATAGAATGTTCTCCATTATTCTGGTCACCCGTGTACATACACATTAAAACAACCATGCATACAGCCTCGATACATGTACATAACTACTTGTGTGTACATTTGTGACAGATATATGACAGACATATATATATATATATATGTATATATATATATTAGATTTTATTCGACTCTTCCGACTCCATTCCGGAGTACAACATACGAGGTATACGAGAGTACCTCACATAAATACAAGATACGGGGTACGAGAGTAGAACACATAAATGCAAGATACGGTTATTACAATATCAAAGAATACATGTTTGAGATATATTACAATGATGAATATAAAATAGTGTATATCTACTAAACATTTATACAGTGATATACAAATTGGCAAGCAAGGTTAACTAATCGTATGAACCATACGACCAAACAATCGTGACATAATTATATATAACTACAAAATATGTACTAGAGATCGAGTATCACTGGATGCTTAATTTTTCTACCACTACGAGATACAATATTTTCTTTCTTGACTACAGTACACTCAACATGTTCAGGCTTCTGCAAATTTGCAAAATATGACATATCAGCCTCACAAATAATACTAATCTTTTAAGCTGTCCTAAATACGAACATGAAAATAATCTGGACA
This sequence comes from Diadema setosum, assembly GCF_964275005.1. Classification (NCBI taxonomy): domain Eukaryota; kingdom Metazoa; phylum Echinodermata; class Echinoidea; order Diadematoida; family Diadematidae; genus Diadema; species Diadema setosum. Next base: position 13,053,224 of record NC_092690.1, read on the forward strand.
TGTGTACTGAGCAAGGACGTTTAACCAAATAATGATTGCTTAAATATAACTGCCTTTCCTTTTCAAAGAAGGGGCATACGAAAACATAGTGAAATTCGTCACCTGTTTCATGTCTCTCACAACAAGGGCATTGAACATCCCTTTCATCAAATGACTGTACAAATCTTCTATTATTAACTGGCAACTGATTTGACCTACATCTAAAACGGCTCAATGAAATTCTATCCCTCTTATTCAACTGGACTAAATACCTTTCAAAGAGACTATTCGTCTTAAAAATACTATGATTTAAACATACTCTATTTGACCAAACTTTTGACATCAAATCCTGTTTGGACATATCACTTAATCTCAGCTTCAAGGTGCTCAATATCCAGTTATTACTAAATCCTTCCCCTTTTCTTAGCCATACAACACCAAGACCAGCATTGTTTAAAATTTCCTCAATATGAGATATCCACTTGAATACAAAGGTCGTGTCCTGTTGACTTATTAATCTTTGGAGTGTATTAAACCTGAATGAATATTTACCAGAAGAACCCTTTATGATCCTCAGCCAGAAGCTAACCATACGATATTTAACAGTATTAGCCAGTCGTGTTCTCCCGGTTTCTGCATATACCATACAATCTGGTGTAAATTTATTTACACATAACAACGATTTCAAGAATTTCCTATGAAAATTTTCGATTCGACTCAAATCCTCAAAACCCCAAACTTCACACCCGTACAATAGTATTGGTAACACTAACTGATCAAACAGTTCGCATTGAATATCCACAGGCAGCTTGAGTTTCTGAACCTTTAGTGACATAGAAAAAAGTGCTTTCCTTGCCTGTTACACCTGTTATTAATAGCCTTCTTAAAACTTCCATTGTAATGAAATTGAATACCTAAATAAACAAAATCATCCACTACATTAAGTTTGTCTTCACCAAAACTGAACAATGGAAAGTTACGTACTTTGCCTCTTGAGAAAATCAGGACCTTAGTTTTTGTAGTATTGACATTTAACTTCCAATCTATACAATATCGATGCAATGCATTCAACACTGTTCAAAGCCAACTGAAGCTCTTCTGCACTGTCGGCTAAAATACAAGTGTCGTCTGCATACAACAATGTATATAAATGTATAAAAAGATCCTCACTGACTTCTTTGTCTAAAATATCAACACAAACTTTTTCAAACAAAAACTGTAGTCCCTTGAAACGACAACTCAAAAACGATTCAAAATCATTGAAATATATTGCAAAAAGCAGAGGCGATAAATTTTCACCCTGCCGTACACCAACATTACACTGAAAAGCCTCAGAATGTTGACCATCTACTAATACACAAGATTTGGCTTGAGCACACATATTCTTTATAACTGTAAACACCTTACCATCCACCCCAGACCTCAACATTTTATGCCAAAGTGATACCCTATCAACCATATCACAGGCTTTCTTAAAATCAATGAATGCACAATAAATTCGCTTGCGTTTAAACAAATATATATCAATTAAAGTTTTCAAAACAAAGGCGTGATCCATTATAGGATATCCAGCTCGAAAGCCAGCTTGTTCTTCCCCATGCATACCTTGATTATTAAGGTAAGTTGTTATCCTATGATTCAAAATAGAAGTGAATAACTTCCCCAAGCAGCTTAAAAGCGTTATTCCACGATAATTATCTGGGTCTGTATCCCTTCCCTTTTTCTTAAAAATTGGTATCATAGTACCGAGACACCAGTCTTTTGGAACTACACCACTTTCCAAAATTATATTAAAGTAAACTGTAATACAATCCAAAACACGACTTAGACTTGGGGTCCGAAACTTATGTGGGAAAAATAATTTCGCGGACCGGATGGTATAATCTTGTAAAGGTTTGGGCAAAGTCTCCAAAAAGTGAAGTATTCATCTATTGTCTTGAGATGGGTCAGTACTCGGCTGATGTCATCCAAGGACCTTCTATGAGACGTAAGGGCAAGATCATCTGCACGAGCAAACTTCCTACATGAAATGATTGTCATGTCACCGTGTATATGTTATAAAGGAGTGGAGTTAGTTTACAGCCACCCTGGAGGAGGCCATCATTCAGAGTCCTATATAACACATCTTCTTTTTTGGATGAGAGAATTGAAAAGTTTGTATAATATCCCTTTCAGATAATGTAGAATAGGACAATTATTTGGAAATTTCATTTGTGTCATCACCTAAGATCCAGCTTCAGTAAATCAGAGTAATATTATGATGTTGAACATCTCAAGGCAAATAAGTGTCAATGTTCATTATCTAATGATTCTGATTAACGGTCTTGATGTTGGCGTCAATTCAGAGTTTTGGTGTTTTTGTTTTCCCAATACCTAGGGAAAAATCCAGATTGAGGTAGCAAATTTAGATGTTTTACTTTTTACCTTTTTGTTGGTAACATCCTTCTGATTTCTAATCAGCACCCAAATTGATGAACATTGTAGCTGCATGACAGAAAAAAAAAAACATTTGTTTATTTCCATGTATATTTTGTCGTTCATATTGTACAGGGATGTGTACAGGGGAGTGGCAATCATTTTGAAGTTTTGTATTAAGAAGACAGGCCTACAAACATTACATTTTCTGCTTGTTTGTTTGCTTGCTTGTTTTGCTAGTGGCACTCATCAGAGTTGCATTGCACATGCAAAACTTGATAACAGTGTAGGTTTTTCTGTAAACGACACGAATAAGACATTAAGAGAGCATGATTTGGAAACTTGATGATTTGAATATTCATAACATTGGTCAAGAGGTGTTTGCCTTAAAAAAATGGAATTTCGAAATGTCATATATTCGTGTATCATCCTCCTCAGTAGACACCTTACACACTTATCACTTCGTTTAAGATATTTTATTATTTTCTCTTTGTACGACTACATCTTTTTGCTAAAAGACCTAACTTTATTTTAATTTCAGATGAACAAACCTTCGGCATAGCATTTCTTTATAGAAAAGTAACGCTTTTCATTTTTGGACTAATGGACCTCTTGATGACCACCTTTTATTGTATTTTCCCATTCGCAAGTACTCCTTTTTCTCGTTCGAATTAATGGACCTCAGTCATTTTCGGATCTACGAACCTTCGTAATAACCAACCTTCAGAATAACTAATCTTCGAAATCACTAACCTTCAGAATAGCGTGTCTTCGGAATAACGAACTGGAACCAATTTGTCAGTCGTGACAAATTTGCAAGTCTAGATCATATGACTTGTTTGTGTGTATATCCTTAAATATCGATATTTCACCATCTATCATAATGTCTTTTTATTCACTGGTACTGGCCTATTCACAATGTAATTCCTTATAGAATTCAATCTTTTAATTGACTGCGAGACAAGAATAATGAATACCACAATAAAATACTATTCACCATCATCACTCTCAAAACAGGATGAAACTTAAAAAACCACACACACAAAAAATAATAAAAAAATGGCGCCGACGGCAAAACTGTGCAAAGATAAATATCTGACTTTGGCATCAAGGCAATGTGTCTAGCGCCATCTAATCAACCACACGGAACCATAAATGAAATGGAAAGTCACAATCTGCAATGACAATTACAATTTCAATGGTCAGTAAACATCATACAAAAGCATGCGCACCACTGAAACTCTCAGTTCTCGATCTCGCCCCTAATACAAAAGGTCAGGTACGGTAATCTTGAAGGGTTCAGCGAACGAGACAAAATTGAGGCAACGTTCATGGCATAGTCATTTCGACACAAAGTTCCCTTTAGTTGAGTAGTACGATACGGATTCACCTACAAAATGTCCTGCCTGACTTATACCCGATGTCAGCTTGCTCTTCTCGTCGCTGTGATGTTCTCTAGGTCGGCTTTTCAGATGGGCGTTATCAAGAGCGTCGGAGTTTTCCTTTCCAGCATTCAGGCGAGTTTGGGCGAGTCTGACACAGGCATCGGGGTGGCGTTGGGCGTTTTTGCTGCGTCTATATCCTGTCCAGGTACTAATCTTGACCCTTGCGTTAGAGAAAATTCAAACATTCGGTAGTCTTTATCATGGCGCACTAAGGACAAATTAGCTTCGTTAGAGCAAGCAACGTAATAAATGCAGCAAAGAGAACTTGAGCAAAAGCGACTTAACTTTTTTTTTAAGCGTAGACATTTTTCACAAGGCTATTTTAAAGTTTATTCTATACAGTGTATTACATGTTACGGGGGAAAAAAGTTCTCTTGCCCGGAAATGAAATTATCAGTGGAGAAGCCGGAAGGGAGGGGCAGGGAATCTACGTTTCTGTCGAGTTCTTAATATGGGAATGGAAAAAAATCTTATCTATCATGACCAGGGGCGTACCCATGATCTCCATGATATGTGTGATTTTTTTTTCTGCCTTTGAATGGCCTCTTACAATGATTATTTCTACGCCATGCATGGCTCGTCCTAATGATGATGATGATGATGATGTAATGACATAGAATGATATGATAATTATAAAAACAAGGAGGAGGAGCATATGAAGGAATAAGAGAAAATACTTTTTTCTTTCATCATTAATAAAACTACAAATTATGTTCGTATTCCAGTTCGCCAATAGGTGTTGTGTATGTCAATGTTTGTTGTTTGTACATGTCTGTCTGTGTGTGCGCATGTTTATGTGTGTAAAGGGTGAAAAATTTTTTCAAGTTTTGCCTACCCTGAAATGTTATGAGATATTGAAGTCAGATTAGATAGAGGTTCTGGGGCTATTTTATCATAACTATTATAATTATCAGCGACACTGATATTATAGTTATAAGCAGCAGCTTTTGTTAGCAAAAGAATCTCCTCCCTCAAAAAAAGAAACACACACCCATATTTTGTGTTTGTGGGTTGTTATTATGGAGAGAAGTTCGCTGAGATAAGTGGGGGCCAAACCATGAATAGCAATGCTCTGACGTACTTGGGGTCAGTGCAGTTCATGAAGCAATGGACATACATGTGAAAATTTAGAGGAGTTGCAAATAAGTCTGGCACACGCATTTTGTACACGTTGTGACATACTTATGTGAGATTCAGGTAACCCATAGCATACAATAGTCCATTACACAGTGATCAAGTTTACTTGTGATGAAGGCATGGACCAATGTTTCAAGACATGTCCTACTGAGATATTTGCGAGTATGACAACGATTACATAAATAATATTAAAAAAAAAACTGCTTTGCAGGTCTGATGGATATGTGTGTCTCCATGCTCAGCTAAAAGTCAAACCAGACACCCAGGTTTTTTGCAACCATATACCTCGTGCCTTCAGTGTTTCCAATTGTAATTCAACTGAGATTCAGTTTTGATACTTGCCTTGATCATGTTGATGTTGTATTCCAGTATGACGAAGTTCAGTTTTGACCTCATTGAGTTTCAGCCTGCTGCCTAACATCTGTCTACGAAGGTCCCTAATACATTGCTCAAGTTCCAAAATACAGGACAACTCTTGTATCCTCACGGGGCTGACTACATATTAATTGAGTTTCGTCTGGGTTACAATGACAAGATATGTTGTGAGAGTATGAATCAATTATATCAAAGAGTCGGCTGACGTATTAAAAGGGATAAAGAAGGGGGCAGAGCCTCAAACATTGAGGAATGTCCCATTTAACATCAATCTGCTTTGAAGTGAGCTGCACGACTGTAACCAAGACAGAACAGAATCTGTGATCCAAAAACCAGGTTGCAGCTTCACAGCAAGTATACTACGGTCGATAATATCAACGGCGCCGCTGAGATCTAAGAATACTAAAAATGTGATCTTTTGTTCATTCATTGCCATCAACAAATCATTCTGGACTCTTAGAAAGCAGTTTCTGTACTATGATATTCCTGTATGCCGACTGTGGTACAGGGAGGAGGTTGTTACTGAGGAGGTGTTAATGAATTTGAAAAGTGGCTGCCCCTTCAACCAGTTTGGACACCGAGGATCCTACTGATGGTTATATACTTATTGGCCTGTGACTGCTGAAGTTCATTTCTGCCCTATAGGCTTCTTCAGCACAGGTCTAACTAGGGCAATCTTCCCGCCTGAATAAAACTTACCATAATGTAGTGACAATGTTATGTGTAATCATTCGGTCCCCTCTATAGCAAGAGGCAAAACACTCTGTCCCTCGGATAGGACATAAAATGGAGGTCCCGTGCAGGGGCGAATCCACGAATTCTGTAAAGGGGGGGGGGTGACTAATATTTCTGGTGCCATGCACTTCCGGGTTTCATTTCATTTTTTTTCTTTTTATTTCGTTTGTTTTTAACAAAAAATAAAGGGGGGCGTGCGCCGGTTGCGCTCCCCTCTGGATCCACCACTGCCGTGTGTGAGAGAGTCACAACTCATGCACGTAAAAGATCCCGCTTCATTCATTCATCGCAAAGAGCAGGACGTTTAACCCGGTGAAGCGGTCCCGCCTCACATCCAATTGGACCCCGTGAAAGACAAGCTTAGCGTAGCTGAATATGGACTAGCCATGCAGCCATCTTCTTATGGATAAACAGACAGACAGACAGAGAGACTGACAAATTGATCAATTTTATACACACAGGTAATAAATGTGTCTAGACATTCAACCTCAAATCTTGGTGGCATATAGGGTCAAGAAGACATGATTTCTTAATTCTGAGATTCAGTACAAGCTTCCGAGCATCACTTTGAGATAATAGTGTGAATAACTCTTAGCAATCACAGGTGGGTTGATGACAGAGGAGTGCAGTAGCAGGAAATACCAACACTGGCAACATTTTCGTGTAACATTGATTCAGTATCACAACGGATATTGACAACCTTCTGTTCAATAAAAAAAGAATGACCAAGTCTGTTGACAAAGTCATTGGTATCTACACTATACAGAGGGTATGAAAATGTCATTCTTTGTCATACTTAACAAAGATTTTGTTGCATCAAAAAGTTTCTTTTGTTTTGAACTGTTATCCGAAGTGTAATTGCATTGTAAGTGCATTGTTCATCACAGACAATGTCTTGTTCCGAGTTGTCTTAAAAGCATTATGGTGGGAACAGGTCGAGATTATATATCTTTTCTGCCTTTCACCTCTTCTTCTTTTCCGCTCTTTCCTCGTCTGTAAACCACCGGGCACTCTGAGGCGAGTATATGCTTTCTTACTCACTGTGGTCAAAGCTACTGAAAATTGATGATTAGGTAGGATCATTTAATGAGGCTAAATCGTCCAAAGAATCAGGTGGGCTTACACACAGCTCACTTGAAGCAAGGTCATTATTCAATGCATCGAGCTCAACATTTGATACTTTGCTGAATAAACAGCCTTTTTTGTGGTAGGGGGGTTTACAAACTTTAAGCGTACAAAGAACGGACATTTGGTCAGAGACCAAAGAGTCTGCTCAGGGTTCTGTTCTCTGAACTTCAAGCCTGAAATGTAAAATTCTGCTTCAAGAGGGAGGTGGTATCCCCTCTCCTACTCTTAAATGCAAATCAAGTATTTCACCAAAAGCAAGGATGCGCCATATCTCTGAAATTCTACTCTGAAATCGAAAAATCTATCATGTCAGAGTTTAAATTTATATTGGTCTCACTATTTTGTATAGACACAATAGTTATAATCATTATATTTAACTAATGGGTGCATCAGATCTCTGAATTTCAAGTTTGGAATTTAAAAATCTCCCTCGTGTGTGAGGGGATATCCCCCTCCCATTACGCCCTCTCCAACACATTTCAAGTATATGCTTGTTTTACTTTTGTAATAAGAAAAAAATCGAATATCTTACTAAAGGGGTACAGAGGATCTCTGGATTTCAAGGCTAAAAATGCAAACATCTCCCTCATGTGGGAGGGGGTACCCCCTCCGTTATAACGCCCTCCTCCCGCACACCACCAAGTAGATAATCTTTTTGTTTCTTTTTTTTCGAAACAAACAAAAACTGAATATTTCATGCAAAGGTTGTACTAGATCTCTGAATTTCAATCCGTAAAATGCAAAGTCTCCCTCGTGTGAGAAGGGTACGTCTCCCCTTCTCCTGGGCATATCTATTTCTTCATATTGATTGAATTTGCGGATGGTACAATCTCTAGAAATATCGGCGCAATCAATAGAATTAAATCTTATTTTCCAAAAAAAAAAAAATATTAACGTAATACTCACAATTGATTTTACCCTATCTAAATCATGGCATTTTCGCCTGGGGTAACACTTATTCCCTGTATCTAGAAAGAATATTATTATTGCATGAAAAAAAAACTCTTCGTATAATTTGTAGAGAATCGTGGAGATGTCATACCAGTAACTTATTTCATCCAAAAAAAAAAAAAAAAATGGAATATCATTTCAAAAATTAAGGACTTGTATTGTTTAGATTTAGGACAGTTTATTGAAGAAACTAATCAATCATTCCCTTCATTTTGTACTTGATCCCATGTTTATTCAAAATAAAACTGTATATAACTTTTATATCCCTTTATAGACAAATGAATTTCATTTACCACTGTCTAGGACAATTTTTACAAAATCTTTATGTTCCTTTGCCGGGCCTAAATTCTGGATTTTCTTGATAGCAGCATTAAAGACGCTCTAAGCTTTAACACCTTTACTTTTAAATCAAAGAAATATTCCTTAATTCTTTTATCACTGGGGATTTCCATCTTTGAAAGCCGCTAATTTATTTCTTTGCTATAACGTTTTTAACTTTTGTTAAATTTATCTCATAATCGTTATATACCGCACTATTCATATAGTCCATAGTTCGGTAAGACTATAATCTCAAGTGCTGTGGCATCAACCCTTGATCTCTTCCTCCTTTGCTCCTTTCCCTGTCCTCCTCTTCCTGTCCCTTTTCTGACCTTTGACCTCCTGTCTATTCTTTCCTGACGTATGTAAAAGAGCTGCTTTATTTCTGTCCGTGTGTGCGTTTGTGTGTGTATTTTGTTTCTGTTCTGTTTTCCAAGCAATATATCTTACTGTTTTCCAAGCAATATATCTTATTGTTTTGTTTGATTATTACTACAATTTACTACTCACGCGGGGACTGCATTCTACAAGCTAGCCCCCCCCCCCCCCTTCAGACTTTTTTTCCTTGTTACGATTCAGTTACAGTTTGCCTTGCATTTCTCTATCTAAAATTATGTTTGTTTCACTGCAAACAAATGACGTGCATTTAAATCTCATTTGAATGCGCAAAAGCCACATTCCACTTTACTTTGTTTATATACAATTGCCACATTGTATTCTTTCGTCGGAAATGAAATAAAATAAAATTATATAATGTATATATATATATATATATATATATATATATATATATATACATACATACATACATACATACATAAATACATATATAAAGAAGAAGCAGTCTCGAGTACGCCATTCGTAGTTCCAACAGAGCTTTTCACTCACAAAATTTTCGGCCCGCCTGGGGTCAATGATGTATACACTGACAAAGGCCCTCGATTGACCACTTTCATAGTCGTATCTCTTTGTGACCGAAATAAGGATGCAAGGTATCCATGAAGTTTGAATATTACGTTATTTCACTATTTATTACTTTCGTCGCCGGGCTTGTGAGAAACGCACATAATATGTCCTACACGATACGAAGCTTTTCCATGAACGATGCTGATTAATTGTTTTCCTATCAATATAAATTTTCATCTCCGTAAATTTGTCATAATGCAACACCCATGCCGTAACTAAAATAATTATGCTAAGTCTGTGTTTGTTTCTAAACAATTAATAATTTCATTATGAGTATGAGTTTCATGAGTAGGGCCTATAGGCTTACTCTCCCTAGAGATTCTGGTTTTTTTTTTTCTCTCTTGTTCAATTTACAATACTAAATCACATCACTGCAAATCAATGATTTCAAACATTTCAAATGAACAAATAATATGAAGCTCTTATGAAAGCCTTAACCAAAGGTTGATGAAAATACTTTGGTTGATTGAGAACATGCTGCAAGTCATGTCACTTTTTTTTCTGTTAGGCTACGGTCACAACTCAGAGCGGCGACCGACCGATTTGTAGCCTGCTCGATCGCTGCTGAAATTTTGGCACCGGTCAGCAGTTTTTGGAGATGCTGAGCAGGCTGTAAAATCCTAGCGATGACCGAGCAGTGCCCTGTCGATTTCCCGTCGGTCACCGATCGATTTCAGTAAAATTTTGGCTAAATGTTGGGATCTGCAACGAGCAGAGTCCGAGCAGTCACCGAGCGATGCCCCATCGGCAACTGGACGATCTCCCACCGGCCACCGGCCGATTTTTACGAAATTGCTCAGCGACCGACGGGTGATAGATAGGTCATCTACCGGTGACCCGTAGGCGTACCGGCGGCCACCCGCCAGTCTCTGCCGGAAATTTCTCACGAGCTACCTGTGTTTATTAATGTTCCTATGTGATTTGTGATGTGTTGATTAATTAATTAAGAGAAAACTTGAGGCAAAACATCTAATCGTTAAATTATCAACTAACAAACCTCCACCATGTGATACCACAGATAACTAGAAATTAGGAAATAAAACAAAATGGAGGAACATCCAAGATGGAACAAAGATTAGAATAGATTAGAATTTTCCAAAATATCTTGTTTGCTTCTATATCTTACAGTATTTTCTATTCCTATTTGATTTCATATTTTAATTTCCCCATTTCTTGTTATTCATTCCTTCTTCGATCAATAGGCATTTAATAAATAATAAGGTAACCAAATCATATTTTACTACGTCAACATATCGACACTAACTTTTAGCTTTCATCTCTTTTGCCCCGAAGTGGTTGCCTCTGACTTCAATGTCCCTCATGTTGGTTCAGAGATGTTGAGATGCTGATATGTTGGTGGGGTTTCCTTGCCTCTTATCCCTCCCCCTGCTTCTTCCATATTGCGCTAGATTATCTTCTCCATCTAGGCCCTGATTTCCTTCAGTGCCTCTGTCATTTTTATCTTAACATTTTTAGTCCCCAAATCGCTCGACGGCGACCGCTCGATCTATTCTCTTGGTTTTCTTCTGTGCTCTTGTCATTTTTCTCTCTATTATTTTTGTTCCCTAAATCGCTCGGCGGGGACCGCTCGATTAGGTCAGTACCTGGGCGGTTCCTGCTCGGACACCGAGCGTATTTTGGGCAGCGAGTGAAAACTGGTTGGTCGCCGCTGAAATTTTAACTCCGCGTTAAAACCTCAGCGGCGACCGACCGATGCCCTAAAAATCAGCGGCGCCTGGTCGGTCACTGGTCGGTCACCGGTCGTTCTCCGGCCGGTTTTAGCTAAAAACTCTCCGACCGGTCGCCGAGCAGGCTGATTTTGGGGGTTGTGACCATAGCCTTAGGTACTTAATTCCCATGAATGTAATTTGGGTACGCATCGGGGGGTGTCCTTCACACAAACCTGTTATAATGTCTTATGTGGCTTCTCGCGTTTGAATTCCTTTATGTTGCATCATGCATGCTACTTACATCAGCTTATACCTTTTATTCCCGAGCTATTCATTATACACACTATGCTTCCGCAAATTACCGGGAAACAGACAGTATTCAGGTTTTCTCCCAACCTACAGTTGCATGATTGTTCATGATCCTTGAATATGCAGTCATCCAAGAAGTGTTTGTCACTTAGTGAACTAGTTTCACAATGAAGTTCCGTGGTCTTATTATAATCAAATCTCTCCCTCGACTCACTTCTTGCTTCTTCTTAGTTGGGTCTTTCCTTTTATAAACAAGTACTTTTTTTTTCTGCTGGGTTTTTTTTAGGGGGTGAGTAATAGTAGCAAAACAAAAAGTAATATAACGTTTAATCATTAATAGCGTGTTTTTTTTTTCATATTTCTGATAAACAACCTCGAATAAAAGCACATATACCTATCAATGCGGCGAGCTGTTCTGTATGCAGGTATGAAAATTGTTTACACGTAAAGTTTCTTGTAACGATTTTTTTTTGGCATAATTTTTATGTGGTGTGTCCGACTAAAAGGAGATTAATCAACTTCATCTAATTCTTATTTCGCAAAACTTTAGCGAGTCCGCCCCATTTATTTACGAAAAAAAAATAACTTGGCTTTTGCTTTGAAATGTTTTATGTTATGAGGTGCCACTTTTGCTTGGCTGGATAACCTTTTGGTTGGAATAATGCTGCTGACATGGTTAGAGTGATTTTCGTATTATTTAGAGGTACTCTTTGCATATACAATGGCTTTTCCTGAAACCTTTTACTTTCACCGGGCGGGTCCCTTTCCCAGGGAAATACAACCTTCGTTACCCATTACTTTTTTAAAGGTTTAAAAATTTCATTAGTTTCTTGAACCTTCTTAAAACGTTTGAAGGAAATTACGGACATTCCTGAAAACTTGAGAGACGTTTTTTGCAAGTTTTCTAAAAAGTTCTTTAAACGTTTGTTATACACATTACACGTTAATTCTTTAAAACGTTTTTGAACGCTCTAGACAGTTTCTAAGGTTTACTGGATGTCCACAGAACGTCCACAGAACGTTTTGGATATTCTTAAAAGGCTTACTGACGTTTCTAACGTCCAATAGGTTTTCAGCAATTGATTTAAACTTTTTTAACGTTCAAAAACGTTTTTAGCCTCCTTTTGAAACGTTTAAAATACGCATAAGATCTTCCAGAAAAAGACGTTCTAAAAACATTTTGACATACCGTCCAAATAACGAAGGAATTGATTCAAAAACTTTCAGAAAAAGGGCAATTGTTAGTTGGTTTTAAAGAGTTGCAGTATTCGCTTCTTAGTGGACAATTTTAATTAGGTATTCAATTTCTTCAGTACATAAATGATATAAAAAACAGGTATTAAGACTAAAAGATATCATAATAAAGTGATTAGCTTAATTTGTTTGTCACGTGAGACGTATTATTCTGAGAAATTTGAAAACAGCACAAACAATGCGATTTTTTAAGAATTGTCAGACGTCGTGGAGAGCTGACCATTTTACTGATCATGATACGGCTATTTTATAAAGTTTGTTTTTTTTTTTCACAAGTATTGTATAATGATATTGGTAGTGTTACTTCGATGAAGGAACCAAACATTCCATGTAGAGAAAATGACAAGAAAGAAGAAGAGGGAATGATGAAGAAAACATGCAAGTACAAGCGGATCCCGATCGTTACCTTGTGATTTGTGCCACCCCGTAGTAAAACCCGGTGCAGCCTAAGTTCACTACTCATCCTACACTTGAACTATACTAAGATCATTCGAATTCTACGTTCCAAGGTTGAATGTTTAGAGAAGGTACTGTATTCTTGCTTGAATGTGACTCCTCACGAATTATTCCTGTCATGTTTGAATTATTAATGATGCTCAGCATCAGTTGATTTCCCTGCTGAATGTGAATTACTAAATCTGCAATGATGCAGCATGAACCCACAAATCTCATCATTTGCTGTTTTGAATGACATCCTGCTTATCTCACTATCAATCTGTCACTATCTTATCATCATATTTTGAGAAAATTATATTCAGCGATCTTCTTCTTGGAAAATCGCCCAGAACATGGTGTCCACTAGATCACAAGCCATCATAGAGGCTATCGCTGTTCATGCCATGCAAGAATACTTGGAAAGCGATGCATCCTCTGAGGCCATCGAAAATGCCCTCGAAAAAAGGGGAATCAACCCCGTAGATACATATACATAATATAGGTGAAATGAATGGTTTGAACATTTTCCGGCAAAACTGAACATTTGATTTTGCACATTTCCCGGCGTCACGTTTGCACATTTCCCGTTGATGAAATTTAGAGATTTGCACATTTCCCGGCAAGACGTTTGCACATTCGCTTCCCGGCTCCACAGGCCCTCACCTCATTGCGTAGAACCATTGAACCATAGAACTCTTCGTCCGACAGGGAGGTGGAAGAGAGAAACCTCCCTGGTCTAGAGTATTGTTCCGTTTCGCTGGAGGTTGTGAATTTTATCTGCCTGTGAAGCGAGCTAGCTATTCAGGCTGTGGTCCCATTCGCATTGGACTGAATAACGACTTCGTCCTCCATTGTGGCACAGTTGGACAGAAATTGTATTTGCTGACCGACTAGACCAAGGAGCTACTACAATGCTCCTTGACTAGACATTTTAGAGAAACGTAATCTGAATATAATGCCACAGGAGACTTGAGAAGAGTGAAAGTGCCACAATGGAGGACGAAGTCGTAATTCAGTCCAAGGCGAATGGGACTGATCGCCTGAATAGCTCGCTTCACATGCAGATAAAATTCCCAACCTGCAGCTATCCATCAGCGAAATGTATATAACAATACTTTAGACGAAGATTTCTATGGCTCCATCGTTCTATGGAAAGCCCACATCTTGCGAAATCAGATCAATAGGTAGGTATTACCTTAGATGACAATACTGACTGGAGTTAACACATAGAAAATGTATGTCGAAAAGCTGCGCAGTTTGTTGGTGATTTAAATCGCATGAAGTTTGAATTACCACCCTTTGTCTTTTTTTTAATGGCTCTTTTATTTTACCTCATTTGTTGTACTGCAATGTTATACAGGGAAGCACTTTTCAATTCCAGACTAGATGAATTATTTTGATTAAAAAAGAAAGCAATTCGTCTTGTTACGAAATCCTTATATTCAGGTCACACCTCTCAGTGATCTAAGCGATTGAAAACGCTTAAATTATATGATACAAATAAATTTCAAATAACTTCCTTGATGCAACGTTTTTACACTGATCACTGCTGCTATACTCTCTCCTTACATCATGAATATGTTCACATTAACCTTAAACAGGCTTACATTCTATAATAAACACACAGTGCGCAGAGCTGCAATTCATCAATGGAAATTTTCTAGTACGAAATTAAAGCTAACTCTTCGTCATACGAGTCCAGCTCCATGGAATGCAATAAACCCATATAATTATACACGTGTAGTAAGCAAAATAACAATCTAATTTAAGAAGCAGCATAAGAAAATCATTGTCTTTTCATTGATTCTTTATAACTAACCATCTTTTTGTAAAATGTCTTTTTTGCTTTGTGTTTTGTTTTATGTTTATATTGTGTGTATTTTCTGTACAAAAATTACTATCGGATCTCTGAAAAATAATTTGTTTTGTTTAGATTCCACTTCTAGATAACACTGACCACGGTGCACAAGCGCTTACGGGCCTTATTGCCCTTTTATGTATACACCGTTTTCCATTTTATTTCTTTCCTCTTGTGATTTGTAACAATATATGCCTGTAATCTTCTTGTATGTAAGTATGATATTTTGTGTGTTTTATCCTGTAGCATTGGCAGCTGTCTTTTGTTGCTTTCTGTGATCTAAAATGGAAATAAAGAAATTGAATTGAATTGAATTGATTTGGGTTATTGGTTCATTGGAAATCATAAATAAAATTACAGGGAAGAATAAATAAGAAAATGTTCCAGTATTATATAATACTCTTTTCTCTATACTACATTTTACACTTTCACTATAATCATAATATAAGTATATTATGATAATAGTGAAAGAGAGATAACAGAACCGAATTACATTTCCAAAGCATTTAACACTTGTTTTACTAATAGGCACAAAATTAGCTCAAATATTGTTGTCAAATCCAACATTATTAAAGAGTTTCTTCCTCCGCACTTTCACAAGACATTTTTCTTACTGTAAGAGATGAAAAAGTGATAAATTAGCTCTTTAGAACCTTTAATTTTAGCGGGTTAACCAGCTGTGACGGACTTTCAGCGTGCATTTGCTGGAAAAAAAAATTATAATGTATATAGTTAAACCTTTTACATATATATGTGACCGTGCATAACCAAGTGGACAAAAAGTCGCTCAGACATGGATTTTTAGTTAAGAGCAGATGTGAGGGTTGGAAAGAAAGCACATCGTACTGAAAAAAAAGAGAGACTCTGAAGTAAAGGGTCTATTCAAGCACTATAATTTTATCGAGCCGTGCTCTGTGCAATAAATGGGTCCGCAAACAGGACGTAAAATAAGCAGCAATGAAAGTTTGAGCGGATTGAGCTGAAAGTAACCATGGTCAATCAAAGCATTATCCATGACTAACTCCAACTTTCAAAGAAGAGCGCCATTCTTTCAAAACGTAAAAAGAGTTGAAAGTGGAGAGAGTGGAGAAGGTTTGTGAAGGAATGAAAAGAAATATCTAAGACACACCTACACACGATTCCAGAAAAAGCTGTTCTAGAAAAGCATGCTAAAAACACAATTCCTGTGCGTTTTGTGATCCCAAACTTTCATATGCTACAGAAGTAGAATTGCTCTCTAAGAAAACATGAAAAACTAAAGATTGACTGGGTTGACTTGTTTCACCTATTTTGAGTCCTGACACCAACATCAATATTAAATTTTTGTTTGTTTTGTGATGCACGGTCACATATTTTCAGTACTTTTATTTCCATTGATAAATGCCCCAAATCTTTTAAAATAGCTGAGTGGTTTCGATTTTTTTCAAAAGACGATCCCTCATTTTGGACAAATTATCGGCCAATATCCATATTACCGTCTATGTCTAAATTTTTGGAAAAGGCTTTTCATACCAAATGGTTGCATATTCTCCTAGTGGGGGGCGCAAGGGATTTTTGGTTCAAATTTTTCCAAAAGCACCAAAATTTGGCACACATGTAGCCCAAACCATACTATTTCGATTTTTGATGGGCGCCAAGAAGAGCGCCCTCTGGGGCGGCCATATTGGCAAAATCCAATATGGCCGCCATATAGGTTTAAAGGTCACGTGCATTTGAAAACATAAAGGGGTTACAATCATTTAAAAAGTCAGGTTTAGAGGTTCTCTGGGTCAAGGAATTCGAATCTGAAGTTGTTTTTATGGTCTGAAGTCAATTTTTCCTTATAAGGTCACCTTAAAGTCTTTTTGGGGTCAAGCCATTGTATTCATAACAGTTTATTGAAAAAAAAAATGGCTCGCCCATGGTCAATATTCCAGGAATGCCAGTCTTAGTAATAGAATTGCAGTTGTCGACGGATGAAAAAAGGCGTATTTCTTCTGACGGGCGCCCTCCGGGGCGGCATATTTGCAAAATCCAATATGGCTGCCACCTACGTTTAAAGGCCAGTGTAACAATTAAAAACCTTTAAAGTGTTACAATAATTTAAAAAGTCAGCTTTAGAGGTTTTATGGGTCAAGGAATTCGATTCTAAAGTTGTTTTTTAGATATGGTCTGATGTCAACTTTTCCTTATAAGGTCTCCCTAAAAGTCATTTGGGGTCAAACCATTATATTCACAATAGGTTATTTAGAAAATGGCTTGCTTATAGTCAATATAGGAGGAATGCCAGCCCTGCTAATAGAATTGCAGTTGTTGAGGGGTGTGGGAGAGGGAGAGGTGGGCTTTCTCACGAGTAACATCAATATATCTGCTTTCGTGTTAAGATTTCAAACATTAGGTATACACTCATGTATTATAATAAGAACCCCTTTCTGAGAGTAATTAGGTTTAAGGGATCTTACTCAGATCCTTATTTCACAATTAAATTTGAAGACTTGGTAATCCTCTCAATTTCATTTTTAATGATTACTTACGGTCTACCTTTTTTTCTGCATCATTTCAATTATGGCCTGTTACAATATGGCTACACAAGCTTTTAAGTGAGGTTCTGTCCAAAGCTATGGAATATCATAGTTCATGTCACAATCATTCCATTAATTATTTTTACATTAAAGGCGCTAAGAGGAAATGTCCTCACCGACTGGTAATATTTGCGGAATTCAATATATTTGCATTTGCTTTAATGACAGTCAGACGAGCTAGTTAGAATTATGGGTAATGCCCTTTCAAAGAGTTTTCAAGATTTGATTATTGGATTATTATTTTCATCTTCATCTGTAAGGAATGCAATAAAAAAAATACATATATGAGAAATAGAATCCTACTGCTACCTAATATATAGTGTAGCAATAAGGGGGAGGGGGGCTACTCTCTATACTACCAGCGTCCTAGACGTTGCCACTAAAAAGAGAAGTGTTTTTATCTCTCTGTTCCAGTTCAGGGATCCTCAATCAAAATAGATATTCATAATTCAGATTTAAATTCAATGGAATAAAAATTATGAAGATCACTCCTATAATCTGGATGAAAAAAGAAAAAAAAATCTGTCGTGTTTAAGAGAGTTTTTAGTACATCAGGTTGGCATCAATTTGCTATTTTCGAACTTGTGTAAGAAAGTTGGATTCTAGAGTCCCTATAGCAAATTGTATGTGCCTCCACAGCTAAATATGCCGTTCAGAGAACATGACGGTCCTGGTGACGCCACGTAGGGAACAAGCATATTTCACAGGTGCCACAGTGACACCATTAACAGGGTACAGATTAGATATGCTATAGTACAACTTTCATGACACCTTCTAGGGTCTATTAAGATTCTATTAAAAGTGCTTGGACGCAAATTGGTATGATATCACAAGACTTTATAAGTTGGTATAATATATCTCGTTGGTCTGAAGACTATAGGTTGCAACTCTACTCTCCGCAACATCTCTATGACGCACGCCTCCTGGAGACGAGCCCAATCTCCAGGATTCGCAGGAGAATCGAACATTTTCGATTTTTGCAGAGACTATTTCCGTCTTCCAGCTTGTCTCCGAGACGTCTCTGATAATTAGTCTCCATCACTGGCCATGTCGTGGAGACTAAATTTGTCTGCAACATCTTCGAGATGTCCCCGCATCTTGTGGAGACCGTAATAACATAATGGCGACGAAAGGGAGAAGTCGCTGAGAAAAGACGTCTCTGATAATCCCTGTGACTGCAAAAGCCGTGCCAACATCCCCGTGACTTCCAAGCAAATAAGTTGTCCCTTTGTTTGAAGACGTCTTGGACGTCGCCCTGGAAATCGCGTTAGTTGTGACAGCGAAAATAATTTCTTCGAGACGCTGGCATCGCGACAATGTCTTCTCCCGTCAGATAGGCCCTCAATCCCCCCCCCCCCTTCCCCACTTTAAGTTTGCAGCAATATCAAACTACTGACCATGGCTCGTCTGACACCTGATCTACATTGTGCATTTTCACATACATTCATTCATTCATTCATTCATTCATTCATTTCATTTCATTATTTTTTTTTCCATTTCCATGTTTTCCACCTCCCAATGCATGCCTTGAAACAGCTGTGGTGCAGAAGAATGAAATTTGGTACTGAAGCACTGCGGAGAGTGACTGATAGTACTAGTAAATGCCATGTACCTGTGCCATCTTTCCTCCAACTCCACTCCCTGAAGTCAGGGATCACATCATGACCCATGCTGTCATGATTCCAGTAGAAACTCACTTGCAGCAGCGCTCATCTTCGAAATGTTGATACAGCGCCGCTTGAGCAGATAGGGTGGTTTCTGATGATCTGTTCCTACGTTATGACGAGATGATGCCTACCCTGACGTTGGCTGCCCTATAAACCATGTTGCTCATCAGTCCTTGCTGGACGTGAGCACGATTATTAAAGTAGTTAATGTGCCAGTGAGCTCTGGTTTGCTGACCCGTACTACTTAGGCATTTTGCATGCCACATCAAAGCAAGTCTGAAGTAATGTCGCACCCTGTCAGTGCCTGATGTTGGGCTCTGGAAGAGAGGTATTATATGCTGTACAAGAAAGAGCTGAAAAGGCCTTTATCTTTTCAATACCACGACCCACCCGTAACTCCCTTAGATCAAAGGGATTAAAAAAAACACACTACCGAAAATATGATATTATGCTCATCCGTGCGATTGTATACTGTTTTCAGAAAATGCTTTCAGAAAACATTATGTCATCCTTTGTAAGGATATCTTTGCGTAAATCGCATCTAAGTGGTTGGAAAGCTGAAGGGTTGTGAGATCACAATTCCTGTTGGATATTTCCGTCTCGAATCAGGTGCTCAGGATGAGTTGTCCGTCCCATTTATCCTTGGATATCTGTGCGCTGATAAATGAGGGGAGTTCTTTATTTTTCAATCTTAATTTTCAGGAAGCCTCTACGCTCTTCCAATCACAATTTGAAATTTGAGTGGTGCCATCATCATCTCTTGTCAGAGGACTGCACAGTGTTGCTGCGCAAAAATACTAAGATTATCTTCTTCAGGATCAGTATTCCATAAAACATCAATAGGTGTTCAGTTTCCCTAGTCATTTGCACTTTCAGTATAGAAACGGTTTCGTTTGATAAAAAGAGAATAAAAAAAGATAAGAAAAAATCTTCAGCTGAATTGTCTTCACCTACTCTGATAAGATACTGCCATTAAAGGACTTTAATGATCGAATTTAGTTAACTGACTCTAGAATACTGGTCTGACCTGGATTGAGGAGCTCGATTCCCTGGAAGCTTCAGTCATTGCTTCCTTCACTGAAGAAGCAGACGCTGTCTTGTCAAGGGAGACTGCAGGCATGCACCAATTTAAGCAGGAGGAGAATCATATCGCTTGCCAGCTGGAAAATTATATAATTGACCATGAAAGGTGACGAGGTGGCTCAGTCGGTAGCGTGTGGCTTGCGGTCTAAAGACTTGTGTTCCGGCGCGGGTTCGAATCCCACTTATCTCAAGTCTAGCTGAGCAATGGTGTGTGTTGTCATACCGTCCCCTCTAGTAGAGGCACAACACTTTGCACCTCATCACTTGGATATAAAAAGTGGAAGTCCCTTGTGTGAAAGAATCACAAACCCAGACACATGAAAAGATCCCGAATCGGCATTCCGTTATCGGAAAACTTAAGGCGCATAAACCGGTTAAGTGGTCCACCCCAAGTACATACAACTGACCAGCTAGATGCATACGGGCTATCCAGCTATCTCGTCAGAAGGAAAAACGAAGACAAAATAAGATAGGCGTGTTTATTACCCTCTTTGCCATTGCACCCTGATTCGGCACCTTGGAATAGGATGGCGGCCGTATCTAAGCATATATAGATATATACATATATATATATATATATATATATATATATATATATATATATATTGAAACAAAGAAAGGAAAAACTGACCAGAAACAATTGATAAATAGTGAAAACTTTGAGGAAAGAAAAAGAGACAAGAAAACGAAACCGATGGAAGCCCGTTTTCTGTGCTCAAAGATTTCAATATATATATATATATATATATATATATATATATATATACATTTTTTCATTTATATGTCATAATCATTATTGATATGTAGGGAGATGGAGCCGCTCTTGGCCCTAATTGACCATTGAAGGAGTATGGAAGAGATGACAAATGGGACAAAATAGGGGTACCAGTGAATTGCCAGTTGAATGCTCACAGACACCATTTCGAAAAATGCACAAAATGCCTGATTTGACCCTTATTTGACATTGAAAGTGAACTTGAGAGGTGATAGTGACCTTGAATTGCAGTAATGATATTTAGAATCACATTCTCTAACCCCGTAAAATCTTCCACATGGGATTCATAACATTAATCAACCTTTTCAATTTGTAACTGCAGTTGACCTTTAACCCGGATGGCGGCCATATTGGATTTCACCAATATGGCGGCCCCAAGGGTTTTTTAGTCTTGGCGCCCATCAAAATGGAAAGAGTATGGTACAAGGGACATATAAGCCAAATTTGGTGCTTTTGGAAGAATCTGAACCAAACAACCCATTTTGAGCCCTTAGGCCTCCAACTATAAATATCAATCACTTGCTTGTTCCTTACCAATTTAGGGAGAAAAAACTTTCCTGTTTATGTTTATATTGTCCAGCTATTTAATAAGGTGACAGAATGTTTTGATGAGAATTAAGGGCATCTGGTTTGGGTCTTTATGGATCTATCAAAGGCATTTGATAGCATCAATCATGACATTTTGATCATGAACTAATGAGATATGGTGTCCAAAATATATAGCCTTATTATGGATTAGTGATTATTTATCCAACAGAAAACAATGATTACGTAGCATTTCACTCCCCCGAATCCTCTAAATCCAGTATCATAATATGTGACGATTTCTTCCACAGTTTTTCTTACAAACTATATAGAGATAGGTAGGGATCATTAAAGGTTAGGAATGATTTGTGACAACTTTACCCACTCTTCAGTAAAAAGTAAAGAGATTATACAGTACTCCTTCAAGGATGGCCTAAAGTATTTCAGTACTTTTAGGTACAACATTAAGCTAGGCACTTTTATTTCAGGCCCTTGGTATTGTTATCATCTTGAGCTACATATCCAGCAATTTGTTGTCATGATTCCTATTAATAGTTCTTTTCACGATCGCCGTTGATTTGATGTATGTGGATTTTTTACCCTCCATCTCTGCTTCATTCAGTGATCAGATACGTGTTTAATTTCGTTAATGACAAATACTATTCCTCTGTCATTCTTAAGTATAAACTTTGTCGCTTCAATGTGTTTATTTCCAAGCTCCCATTGTGGGATATTTCTACGGCCGTCTTCCGTCATTCTCACGCCGCATGATGCTCATTAGCGGACCGTTCCTATCCTCACTCGGGGTCATCTTGGCCAGCTTAACCATCAATTACACCCAAATTACAGCTTGCCTGGCACTCTCTGGTAAGAGCCGGAATAAAAAAACCCTCAAAAATCTTTCGAAATATGAAATATCTTTCTTTATTAAAGAGGAAATTCAGTCCAAATATAAATTAGTTTGATAAAAAAGAGTAAAATCTTACGAGTTCAACGGTTAAAATTTGATTGAAATCTGATGAAAAATAAAGGACGTTATGACATTTTGAAATTTTGCTTTTTTCTGCAAAATAGTTCTTGTATAGTGGAAATGAATATGCAAATGAGTGAGCTAACCATGCCATAACATCACAATTTTCCATTAATCGTGCCTACAATAGTGACGAAAATTCCAAGTTTCTGTCATTGAAGTCGAAAAAACGAAATTATTCCTGATTAATTGCCTTCAGAATAGCGATAAGTTAGATATACGAGGATTTGAGCTTTGAATTTGCGATTGAATGAAAAACTTGAAATTCCAAAATTTTATCCATTAACTATATGTAAGTTGTGAGGGTGTGACATGCTCGCCTTTGCCATTATTTTTGCACATTCATATTGACTGTTCAAGAACTGTTCCCCCCCCCCCCCAAAAAAAAAAAAAAATGAATAAATAAATAAAAAATAAAAAAATAAAAAATAAAAATAAAAATAAAAATAAAAATGTCATAACTTCTGTCAACTTCGTCAATTTCTCATCCGATTTCTATCAAGTTTATATCGTTGAACTCGTAATATTTTACTCTTTCTTATCAGATTAACTTATATTTGGTCTGGATTTCCCCTTTAAGTTCATAGTGTTAATGTAAAGCTGACCTAAAACAAATTCGCTGCTTTAACGAACGCAACACGTATGGAAGATATAATTATTAAACGTTGAGGAAAATGATTTTGGCATGAGCTGTAAATGATATACTATTATTGTCCTGAGTTCAACTGCACAAAAAAAAAAATGTACATGTATTTGCACTTGTACTTTTCTTTCAGTATGTGGATGGCAATTTAGAAAATTACACTTATGTATTGAGTCTGTTAGTATAGAGTTACCACATAATTATTTTGAGTTTTTCGTGTTTATTTGCCTCTAATTCGATTGAATTCAAACCAATTCAACTCGGTGGTCATTTTTATTTCAATCTAACGAAAATTTGAGGGCAAATCTAGGCCGTCTCTTCAATTGTTTTAATGAGACCAACAACAATTATCAACACCTCGTCGCGACCAAAATAATTATTATAATAATGATAAAAAATACTAATAACAATAATGATAATGATAATAATAATAATGACACTTTGACGATTGCAATAAGCAATCACACCCAATGTAGCTTTTTCAATAATGATTGTGGCCAAAAGCAATGCAACGTAATACCCTGTGCTAATAGTTCTTTAATGAAGAATTATTAACCTCACTCCCATGCTTGCATTTAAAACTATTTCTCGCTTTATAATGTACACAGCACACACCGGTACCAACTACATGCAAGCGGGGCCCTGTTTCATAAAGCTATTCGTAAAGTTACGAATAACTTACGAGCGACTGGTGATCAGTTCTTGTGCTGAATTATGGAAATTCTGATAAGTATAGCACATCAGAACTGATCACCAGTCGCTCGTAAGTTATTTGTAACTTTACGAACAGCTTTATGAAACAGGGCTCGGGTGTTGCAATACTAAGGAATATGTCTTGAGCAAAACAAAGAACTCTGTGTAACTGTGTTATCTCTTTTCTCGCCATAACTTCTTGTGCTGTTGACTCAAAGTTAAGACCTTGTATCAACCCATCCCATGCAGAACCTTTTTTGGCACCCTTGTTGTAAATATAGTAAATTCCCTCATCATTACCTGAATAGTCCATAATAAGTGATATAACATGCTATACATAACAAAATAACACACAAAACTCTATGTTCTTGTTATTGCTGTTTTTGCTTTTGTTTTATTTTATTACTAGGAATAGGTTTTTCTGTCATGTTGATTTCCGTGATGTTGGAACTCAGCGAGCAGGCATCGACACACTTCGGTCCCTTGTACAGCATAGGATCGATGGGCTTCGCGGCAGGTATGTCCGTTATTCCGCTGCTTGGAGAGTTCCTGATGAACGTGTACGGCTGGAGAGGCGCCATGTTGATCCTGGGCGGGCTCATAGGGAATATCATGCCGATAACTGTGGCGATTTGTCCTGAGGTGCCCGCATCCTCTCGGAACGGGTCAACAAAGGAGGAACATAATATAACACAAGAGGAGATTTGTGGAGATGTTTCGGACCACCAGAGCATGGAAATACTTGCAAATGGCAATGCCTCATGTGCCTTAGACTGCAAGAAATCTGTGGTCCGTAAAAGAGCTCCTTCAATGACAAATCCACAAGCAGCAGAAGAAACTGAAGTGCTTATTGAACACTCTGATGATATTACACATGAAATGGACGGAAAATTGTCACATCATCAAGACTCTTCGTTTGATGCTTCGAGCAAGCTTAAACCATGTAACGGCTATGCCCACCAAGCTGAGAATTCTAGAGCAGTTTTCGCAGACGCTTTAAGAAGTTCTGAATTTTATCAGAACCCATCGTTAACTCTATACCTAGCGGCCATGGCACCATTTGGTATGTCTTATGGGGCATGGCATTCCTTCCTTATTCCTCGTGCTATTAGTAGTGGTTTGACAATTTATTTTGCAATCCTGGTTACTGTCTGCGTAGCACTAGCGAACATCCTGAGTCGCGTTTTCACTGCACTAGTCACCGACAAAACTTCCAGACTTCATGAAGTCCACCTGTCTCTTACCTTGTTGAACGCTCTCACCGTACTTTGTGACGTCCTCATCTTCAGGTCGGCTGCTATTTACGTGACATCAACCCTGTCTTCATTCACCATGGCCAGTCGAGGGATACTGATGGTCGTCATAACCCGTCAAGTGGCATCACCTGACAATCGCTCAGTCGCTTTCGGTTTCGTGGAGCTTTTATACGGGCTAGGGATGTTTTTTGGTCCCTACATTGCAGGTAATTTTCATCTTTTTCAATTTTTTGCTGATTTTATTCATATTGATTTCACAGTTAGTATCAAAACTTATTCTCCGTTTGCTGTTTGTACACCAAGGAGGTTCAAGAGCTGGTGTTCCAACTGGCTATAATCATTCAAAGAGCTGTCCGTTTCTATGGATGCACACAAGAATTCCAAAGGTGCATTTGAGCCTCCGATGTTTGAAGCTACTATCTCTTAGAGCAATCCGAAGACTTATTTTGAACTCTTGTATAGTATGGGATTCATTTTGTTTGTGTATATATTCATTAAATGAAATGAAATTTCCCCTAACGAAAAACATCTGAAACGAGAGTCAGTCCCGTCCACAATTATCTGCAGGCGTGTAAATCAGAACCGTGTGTCGTGAAATTTAAAGAAATAAATAAAACAATAAAAATAAACACTGTATCCTTCTGGAAAGCAGATATTATTATCACTTTTCGCCTGATTCCGACAAGCAAAACTGATATGTTATAATCGTCGCGTGCAGTTCTTCATACATCAGATTAGCGCCCCGACACGCCGAGTGTAGTTATTTTGAAATTTGTTTCATCAATCTTTGCACGATTTCTTTTTACGAATCCCTGTGGGTATACCGTTATGTATCGCTCATCCTTTATGTAAGTGGGGATGACAAAAAGTAATCATCATTATAGACACATTATCGTCCTCAGAGAATTGCTGTTCATTATGCAATAAGAGATGAATCAGTATTTTTGTCGTCCAATCTGTACGGCAGATCGAGTTTTGAACATGCTTCAAATCGACGTCCTATATTAATAGAACGTGGTTTCAAAGGGAAAAACAATTGTGACTCAAATCTCTCTAACCTCCTTGGTACGTACCCACCAGTATGCGTACCAACATGCATTATATGCGCTTGCAGGTCAAAACGTACGCATGGCGCACACTTAGGGGAATATTTTGAATTTTTTTTCATCAAAAAGTAGAAAAAAATGATATTCAATGCCATTGACTTAATTGTGGCATCTGTCGTCCGTGTGTTTCTTTATTGTATAAGAGGTCCATGGGAACAGGTACAAAGGGGAGGGTGTGGAGCTTTGGCAATTTTGGAACTTACTTAAGTAAATTCGATGATTTGCTGCATACTTTCTTCGCGTAGGTTTGGAATATTGTTAAATAACAATGATGATACTACTACTACTACTACTAATACTAATACTAATACTAACACTTCTAATGATGATAATGATAAGAAGAAGAATAAAAATGGTAATATTAATAATAATAAATACCATTTATAAAGCGCTTATTACGAGCGCTAAACGCTAAAGCGTCTCGGAGAAAATAGGGAAAGGAGAAATTTAGTCACGGAGTAGATAGTAAGATGAAACACACCTACAGTTAAAGTCAACGTGAATGGATAATGTGGTATTTGCCACATTGTTTACGCGTCTGTTTCTTCATAATGTGTTTAACTAAGTCTACGAAAATCGGAAGATGCGAAGATCGAACTTTTGTATTTTTGAACTGAAAATCAACGATCTGGTGCACACTTTGGGGGAATATTATGACATTTTTCACTCAAAAAAGAGAAAAACGGCATAAACCCGTTGAGGATGAGTCCCAAGTATACTCGGGCATGTGTCTATGAGAAATGCGTGTTGTAGTACAAAATCTATTGATCTGGAGGCAAGGACAATTGAAATAACTTTTCAAAAGTTCTGTAACTTTTAAGATTTCTATCAAGATTTACGGGGGGATATAGACCTACTTTACGTGCCGGTTCAATATGATTTCTTTTTTGTGCCCGGTATACATGGTATATATCGAGTATGCAAAAGTGATTGTTTGTTTTTCGCAAATCAACATATAACGTCACTTTATGCCAAGGTGATATGGGACCAACTTCTTAGAACTTGATAGTTTGGTTGAGAAGAGTTTATCACTGTACACATAGCATCTAGCTAGGGTACTACTGACAATTGGTATATTTTGTTTTCTCTGGAGTTCTGAAGAAAACTGAGAAGAATGTTCTTATTAGTCTGCAGGGAGTGAAGTGAGTGAAGTTATAGGCATAGCAATCCGAAGTGATCTTACTTTTTCTCTTCAGAAATTATTCAATTTAAGAATGAGTACTATATATGCTAACAATACGTTCATTTGATCTTCGAGTAATTCTAATGCCATTATTAATATATAAACATTATATCCTGCAAATTGCAGACAATGTTGATAATTGTGTCGTTCTTTAAGATGTACATTCTATTCTACCGTCTTGTCTTCCATGTCATAGGATTTGCGGCCGATAGGTTCGGTGGTTTCAACTCGTCCTTCAAGTGTGTGGTCGGTTTCGAGTTCGTGGTCTTTTTCCTGGTCCTGTTGTCGCGATGTAAATTACAATTACAGTGATATACCAGGACAATAAATAAATAAAGAAAAGTTTAGTGGGGCTTGTGATTCTGATATATTCTTGTCACTTTCTGTCTTTTATGAGAATGATTATATTGCATCTTGTTGCACGCATTCATGTCTGACAGATAACATGTGATTCAACACTCAGAGCATGAGTATATCATTTTAAATTTGTGATACTGCAAACCTTATTTCATTGTGTAACAATCTCAATTCAGCTAACATTACTTGAGTCCAAATTCGAAAATCAGCCGCTGTGATAAATCTAGCCATCTCTCACGTAGTTTAATGATTATGTCTTTCGTATTTTGTATTGAACAGATAGACTGAAAGATACAAAGAAAATAGAAAAAGATAAAAGGGCACACACACACACAAACAAACAAACCAACAGCCCTCAAACGCTGTGTCAGACGACTACAGCTACACTTGGCTGAGGAAAGGAAAAAAAAAAGTTTACCTTTTCAGAGACACCCTAAAGAAGCCGATGTGATCGCTATATTCAGTTCAACTCTGACCTTCGAAGGCTTAGATCCCCAAAATGGCAAAATTTTGGCGGTCCGATGAGGTCCGATGAAATCTAATTCGACAAGCTCCAAAGACTCGCGCCAAAGCTCACGGAGGATGACACCAATGCCAGAAGAGTCCAGCACTGACTGGACTTGCGACCGGAAATGGAGCCCTCGATGGCGAATCAAGCTCGGAGCTTATACAAGGATACATATCAGACCAGGGAGGTACTAGTATTGATCTTCCACCTCCCCGGTGTAAATAAGTGACGACATGTATTGCTGCGTTTATGTTCCCGGCGGCCACGGCAGTCACGAATCAGACCACCGTGGACAAAACGGGATGGACATGAGACAACGCGGTGAGACGGAATAGGCAAACGTAACAGGCCGTGATGCCGTGTCAGATTTTTACACTGTCAAAATTTGTCACGACAGTCCCGGTACTAATGAGGAACCTTGTATGCCGTAATAAAACTGGGTGAACGCAACGAAAGACAACGGCACGTAATAGGTCGCATAGAAAAAAAAAACAACAACAACAACAACTTGGATCCGGTCCCGTAGCGGGCCACGACTAAAAATATTGATAGTCTAGCCTGACCAGACGCCGTGAGAACAGCGTCTGATAGCTTTATGTTCATCGGGGGTGAGGACTGGAACGAACAAGACTAGATATAACACAAAGAGGGGAAAACAGGAAAATATCTCATCTGCCCATGGCAAACTACGTTTCGGGCAAACGGGGCTGCCGTGGTCGCCAGGAACATGGTGTAGACGCAGCTTATGATTACTCAAACTAACTTCAAATGTTTTGCCCTTTTCATTTTACTTCTATTATTTTTCTTTCTTTATTCATTCCTCATTCAAATATCTTGCTTTCTTTTCCTCATTATCTATTAACGGTGTATCGTGCTATTTTTGTGTTCATAGAATTAGTATCTCGTATTCATGTCTATCGTAATAGTGTACAGTATAATTCCATTCCAGTGGTGTAAGTCTGTACTTCTAAGTTTTTTAGTTACGCATGTCATGGCAAAGTATTGATACATAAGAGTTGGCATGTGAGTTCAATATATGAGTTGAATCCAAGCGCGTTCATAAGTCCTCTGCATTATAACAATTTGTAAATGGGGACATCGACATTAGAGAAGTGAGATTAGTGTGACGAATGTTCAAAGCAGAAATTGGACATTGATGACCTCTCAGAATACAGAACCTCTTGTTGTACATGTAAGCCTACATGGACCCACTTGCTTTCGAAACGAACTCTCCTTGGGCCCTATTTACATTCTACAAGTGTCGAGCGCTCCTCCTCTATACTACATTCAAGGAATTTTCCTCTCTCCTGCTTCAGTCCCAAAACATTACCATTTTTGGCACAACTCTTACTCATGAAGTTCCCAGCAAGGCACAATCCGAAACAAGTTGGTTTCCGCTCTAGCCTCAGATCCTGATGAAATACACTATAGATCTACGTAGCTCCACGAGGAAACGTTCCTCTTACGTACTATAAATTCTCAACATCCCTTGAATGTTTGGAATTCTATTTTGTGCACTGAGTCCTCTGAAGAATTATACCATGTTCAATTCTATATGAAGGTATGCAGTAAGCATATTCTTGGTTTCGTATCGCCTAAGTCGAATCACCTGAATGTTGTGTGAGTTTAAAGAAATAATTGATTATGAAGGTATAAGTGTCGATTGCTTTGATGAAGCAAGGGACTTTCACAGAGTCTTTGGGAAAGAGTTTGGAGGTTTTTTAGGAAAGTTTGAAGAAAGTCATGACATTGTCCAGCTAGACAAGTTCAAACAGATCTGCTCGTAAATATTTCATGTTGATTATGAAATGTATAAACGGAAAGTATTTTGCCAATAAACTACCAGTTCGGCCGGAAATACGCTCCTCAATTTGAGATCCGTGTTGTACTATCCTTAGCGTGCATGGTGGTGAATTTCGTGAATGCCCTTAAGGTTTATAGGGGGCATAATTCCCGCTTAGCCAAAATCCTGCAACCCCCCCCCCCCCCCAGTACATGTAGTCACCTCTAATTGTATCTTAAAGAACTAAATAAGTCTTGAAGTTTTGATGAAATAAGTGTTCATTTGCTTTAAAAAGTATTATCTCCACATTTTATGACTAGGAAACATCTCTGGACGCCATGAAAATTGCCATTTGGCAATTGCCACTGAATAAAGAACCTTTCGGAATAACGAATCATTGGAATGGCGAACCTTCGGAATAAGGAATTGACCTTTGAAATAACGAACTTCGGTGATGACGAATCTTTGGAATAACGAGCTGTTACCGAATCCTAAATCAATACTTTTATACACGTGTTTTCAAACCAGGTACAGAAAGTAATTTTACGCTCTAGCACTTAAAAGATTTAACATTTAAACGAAATTATTGAGATGGCATCACAATTGACATAACTTTCATCAAACAGCATACAATAATACACAGTTTGCGTGTTTTTATCATACTGATTTGTTCGGTTATAACAAAAGAAAACTGCCGGTCCCGAGGATTGTGCACTGTTTTGAAATTTACGTGACTTACCATCAAGAGTTTATTTCAGAGGTCCAAGAATTATTAATCTAATATCTCTTTCTACCAAATTCATACATACAAGGTGACTACATCATTGATACTGATGATGTTTCAGGTTTACCCCTATCAATTATAGTTATGTAAGTTTTAACATCATGTAATTAATATTAAAATGTTCTGCTGCGATATCCTTTTCAGTTCCTTGTCGTGATTATTGTAAAGTTATAAAGGTTCATGCATTTTATAAATTGTTGAATACATCTTTTTTCAATTACCGTGTATCTACAATGATTCATAATAGATTCACTTCTAAATGCAACCTTATTCCGTTTTTAATCATCTTCCTTCAGAATCAAACTTCCACTATCCAACCAGATGTGCACCGTATCATTATACAATTCTGATACACACTAAGTCCAACTTAACGTCAATATCCCTAAAATTGTGTTACTGTCAAATCAAAGATCAAAATACCTCCAACATATTTGGTGAAAAAAAAATCAAAACAACTTTAACCTCATGATTATGATGGTCCCCTAGAATTAAACGCCTCACCAAGTCCCTATGCTGTAACACAAACACGCTCACACACACACACACACACACACACATATATATATATATATATATATATATATGTGTGTGTGTGTGTGTGTGTGTGTGTGTGTGTGTGTGTGTGTGGGTGTGT